>NC_082643.1:46908138-47208138 GCF_028023285.1 Balaenoptera ricei | reverse complement strand
TTGTCAAAAGCTTTTTCAGCATCTACTGAGATGATCATATGTTTTTCATTCTTCAATTTGTTAATATGGTGTATCACACTGATTGATTTGGGTATATTGAAGAATCCTTGCATCCCTAGGATAAATCCCACTTGATCATGGTGTATGACCCTTTTAATGTGCTGTTGGATTCTGTTTGCTAGTATTTTGTTGAGGATTTTTGCATCTATATTCATCAGTGATATTGGTCTGTAATTTTCTTTTTTTGTAATATCTTTGTCTGATTTTGGAATCAGGGTGATGGTAGCCTTGTAGAATGAGTTTGGGAGTGCTCCTTCCTCTGCAATTTTTTGTAAGAGTTTGAGAAGGATGGTTATTAGCTCTTCTCTAAATGTCTGATAGAATTCACCTGTGAAGCCATCTGGTCCTGGACTTTTGTTTGTTGGAAGATTTTTAATAACAGTTTCAATTTCATAACTTGTGATTGGTCTGTTCCTATTTTCTATTTCTTCCTGGTTCAGTCTTGGAAGGTTATACCTTTCTAATAATTTGTCCATTTCTTCCAGAAATGGACAATTGGCATTTTACTGGCATAGAGTTGTTTGTAGTAGTCTGTTAGGATGATTTGTATCTCTGCAGTGTCTGTTGTAACTTCTCCTTTTTCATTTCTAATTTTATTGATTTGAGTCCTCTCCCTCTTTTTCTTGATGAGTCCGGCTAAAGGTTTATCAATTTTGTTTATCTTCTCAAAGAACCAGTTTTTAGTTTTATTGATCTTTTCTATTGTTTTCTTTGTTTCTATTTCATTTATTTCTGCTCTGATCTTTCTGATTTCTTTCCTTCTACTAACTTTGGGTTTCATTTGTTCTTCTTTCTCTAGTTCCTTTTGGTGTAAGGTTATATTTTTTTGAGATTTTTCTTGTTTCTTGAGGTAGGATTGTATTGCTATAAACTTCCCTCGTAGAACTGCTTTTGCTGCATCCCACAGGTTTTGGATCATCGTGTTTTCATTGTCATTTGTTTCTAGGTATTTTTTTATTTCCTCTTTGATTTCTTCAGTGATCTCTTGGTTATTTAGTAACGTACTGTTTAGCCTCCGTGTGTTTGTGTTTTTTACTTTGTGTTCCCTGTAATTGATTTCTAATCATATAGCATTGTGGTCGGAAATGACGCTTGATATGATTTTAATTTCCTTAAATTTACTGAGGCTTGATTTGTGACTCAAGATTTGATCTATCCTGGAGAATGTTCCATGAGCACTTGAAAAGAAAGTGTAATTTGCTGTTTTCGGATGGAATGTCCTATAGATATCAATTAAATCTATCTGTTCTATTGTGTCATTTAAAGCTTGTGTTTCCTTATTAATTTTCAGTCTGGATGATCTGTCCATCAGTGTAAGTGAGGTGATAAAGTCCCCCACTATTACTGTGTTTCTGTCGATTTCCTCTTTTATAGCTGTTAGCATTTGCCTTATGTATTGTGGTGCTCCTATGTTGGGTGCACATAGATGTATAATTGTTATATCTTCTTCTTGGATTCATCCATTGATCTTTACGTAGTATCCTTCCTTGTCTCTTTCTTTATTTTAAAGTCTAGTTTTTCTGATATGAGTATTGCTACTCCAGCTTTCTTTTGATTTCCATTTTCAGGGAATATCTTTTTCCATCCCCTCATTTTCAGTCTGTATGTGTCCCTAGGTCTCAAGTGGGTCTCTTGTAAACAGCATATATTTGAGTCTTGTTTTTGTATCCATTCAGCGAGCCTGTGTCTTTTGGTTGGAGCATTTAATTCATTCACATTTAAGGTAATTATTGATACGTATGTTCCTATTACCATTTTCTTAAGTTTTTGGGTTTGTTTTTGTAGGTCCTTTTCTCCTCTTGTGTTTCCCACTTAGAGAAGTTCCTTTAGCATTTGTTGTAGAGCTGGTTTGGTGGTGCTGAATTCTCTTAGCTTTTGCTTGTCTGTAAAGCTTTTGATTTCTCCGTCGAATCTGAATGAGATCCTTGCAGGTTAGAGTAATCTTGGTTGTAGGTTCTTCACTTTCATCACTTTAAATATATCATGGCACTCCATTCTGGCTTGTAGAGTTACTGCTGAGAAATCAGCTGTTAACCTTATGGGAGTTCCCTTGTATGTTATTTGTTGTTTTTCCCTTGCTGCTTTCAATAATTTCTCTTTGTCTTTAATTTTTGCCAATTTGATTACTATGTGTCTTTGCGTATTTCTCCTTGGGTTTATCCTGTATGGGGCTCTCTGCACTTCCTGGACTTGGGTGGCTATTTCCTTTCCCATGTTAGGGAAGTTTTCGACTATAATCTCTTCAAATATTTTCTCGGATGCTTTCTTTCTCTCTTTTCCTTCTGGGATCCCTGTAATGTGAATGTTGGTGTGTTTAATGTTGTCCCAGAGGCTTCTTAGGCTGTCTTCATTTTTTTTTCATTCTTTTCTCTTCATTCTGTTCCGCAGCAGTGAATTCCACCCTTATGCCTTCCAGGTCACTTATCCGTTTTTCTGCCTCAGTTATTCTGCTAGTGATTCCTTCTAGTGTATTTTTCATTTCAGTTATTGTATTATTCATCTGTTTGTTTGTTCTTTAATTCTTCTAGGTCTTTGTTAAACATTTCTTGCATCTTCTTGATCTTTGCCTCCATTCTTTTTCCGAGGTCCTGGATCATCTTCACTATCATTATTCTGAATTCTTTTTCTGGAAGGTTGCCTATCTCCACTTCATTTAGTTGTTTTTCTGGGGTTTTATCTTGTTCTTTCATCTGGTACATAGTCCTCTGCCTTTTCATCTTGTCTATCTTTCTGTGAATGTGGTTTTCATTCCACAGGCTGCAGGATTGTAGTTCTTCTTGCTTCTGCTGTCTGCCCTCTGGTGGATGAGGCTATCCAAGAGGCTTGTGCAAGCTTCCTGATGGGAAGGACTGGTTGTGGGTAGAACTGGGTGTTGTTCTGGTGGGTAGAGCTCAGTAAAACTTTAATCTGCTTGTCTGCTGATGGGTGGGGCTGAGTTCCCTCCCTGTTGGTTGTTTGGCCTTAGATGAGCCAGCACTGGAGCCTACAGGCCCTTTGGTGGGGCTAATGGTGGACTCTGGGAGGGCTCACACTAAGGATTATTTCTCAGAACTTCTGTTGCCAGTGTCCTTGTGCCCGCTGTGAGACACAGCCACCCCCGCCTCTGCAGGAGCCCTCCAATACTGGTAGGTAGGTCTGGTTCAGTCTCCAATGGGGTCACTGCTCCTCCCCCTGGGTCCTGATGCACACACTACTTTGTGTGTGCCCTCCAAGAGTGGAGTCTCTGTTTCCCCGAGACCCGTCAAAGTCTTGCAATCAAATCCTGCTAGCCTTCAAAGTCTGATTCTCTGGGAATTCCTCCTACCATCACCAGACCCCCAGGTTGGGAAGCCTGACGTGGGGCTCAGAACCTTCACTCCAGTGGGTGGACTTCTGTGGTATAAGTGTTCGCCAGTCTGTGAGTCACCCACCCAGCAGTTATGGGATTTGATTTTGTTTTGATTGCGATCCTCCTACCGTCTCATTGTGGTGTCTCCTTTGTCTTTGGATGTGGGTTATCTTTTTTGGTGAGTCCAGTGTCTTCCTGTTGATGACTGTTCAGCAGTGAGTTGTGATCCCGGTGATCTCGCAGGAGGGAGTGAGCCCATGTCCTTCTACTCCGTCATCTTGAACCAATCTCTCTCTCTCCCTGCTTTTAAACCTACTTTAGGAAGCATATGCTCTGATTCATTTATTCCTAGGTCTAAATACAAGCTCATACTCAGGGCTAGCTGCTCTACAGTCTATATTTCTAAATGTATAATAAAGATGGTTCTCTCTATGAAGTAAGTTGCAGAAATTAGTAAGCATTCATGATGCTTCTGAGAATAGGAAGCCCTCCTGACATCATAAAAACATGCCTTAATGGTGTCCCTCTGTGCCTTGCCTAAAGAAATATACTGCATGATGCCCAATCTGCAGAGACCCAGGGATGGAACGGATCTATTCTCACCACCTGATGATTGAATCCTCTCTATAATACCCCATGTGATGGTGGAGACTTCATTTGAGTACATCTAGCAACCTCCCAAAGAAGCCCATTTCAGTCTTCACAAGCATCCTTTTAAAATACCACTTTGACGCTTTTGAGCCCTCTGGTCAATATTATATGAAATTGCAAAGTAATGAAATAAGGAAATCCACCATTGTGAAGTTTAAATTAAAAAAACAAGGAGCACACATCACATTAAGGCACCTTTTTGCTTTTTAATTTGAGATTCAAGAGTGCTAGCTAGCCTAAAATCACCATATCTAAGATAATCAAGATTACTACAGGAAACTGTTTGAGCATAAATTGCTATGGCAGGAAACTGATTAGTTCAGCAAAGAGACAGGATGCTTCTTGTCTCTACTGTTGTCTAAGTTAATTCTGTGCTTCCTCCATGGGCCAACTGCTCTGAGACAAAAGATTGTACAGTTGTCTCATGAAAGCAGACTGAAGTACAATGAATAATAAACGCAGGAGTAATACAAAGCACTGCCTGAAGTTGCAAGGAAACGGAAATCAGTCAGCAGTGGGAAGGGAAAAAAAGTCAGTCTAGTAATATTATGTAAAACACTACTCTGATCTACAGAATATAAAGTTCTATATAATGTGCTGATAAGGAAAGGAATATTATCAAAATAGGTAGTAGCATGCTTTGAAGGAGCGCTTCTTCAGAACAACCTTTTCTACGAATCCTGAACAATCCAAGTTGTATTGCTTGAAATGTGCTGATGTTTTTTACTCAACATTCCACCCTGTGGCAGGAAAAATAATGGCTCTATAAAAATGTCCCCATCCTAATTCCCTGGAATTGTGAATAAATTGTCTTCCAGGGCCAAAGAGACTTTGCAGATGTGATTAAGGTTAAGGACCTTGAGATAGGAGATCATCCTGGATTATCCAGGTGGGTCAAACCTAATCACATGGTTCCTTAACAGTGGAGGTCCTTTCCCAGCTGGGTTCAGAGTCAGAGGTACATGTGACTACAGAATAATGGTGACAAAGGTGCAACGTGGCTGGCTCTAAAGGTGGAGGAAGGGGCTCACAAGGCAAGGAATGGAGGTGGCTTCTAGAAGCTGGAAAATGCGAGGGAGCATGTTCTGTTCTAGAGCATTAAGAGAGGAATGTATCACTGCCGATACCTTTTAACCCAGTTTAGCCCAGTGAGACCCATGTTGGATCTGTGATTACATAACTTAGATAATAAATTTGTGTTGCTTTAAGCCACCAAATGTGTGGCAATTTGTTACAGTAGCACTAGAAAGCTTATTACCCATATTCTTTCAGAGGTTTGACTCAAACATGAAAGATGACACAACCTGAAATCAACTGTCGTAACTTCAAAAGTGACTGTTTAACAGATACCCTAATCATTTGCACATGATTTATTTCTAAAATGTTTTTCTAAGAGGCAAACAGAGAAGGTCCTGAAATAGTAGATCTTTCAAAGAGGTAATGAAACATTCAATAAGCACTGAAAAAAAAAAAAAACTGACAGATTATCAACCTCTCTCAATGAATCCAGCAGAACATATCATTCAATTTTCTTGAAATTCTTCTGTACTTGCATGGAAAACCCTTTATCCCTACAACCTGTCCTACCTTCTTTTCTCCTTCTTCCCCCAAATCTGATTTTGAAGCCTTTTCTGATGAAGTTTTATAATAAACATTTATTGGCATGCATGAATACAACTTACTATAATGACAAAAACTTTTAAAATTCAATTTGCTAATTGAAACTTTGCTGTTGTTGAATATTGATTCATATTCCAGCCTTACTTTACACCTTGATGTTTTTTTAAAAAAAAGAGAGTAGGATTGCAAATCCTTCTTACTCACCACTTTGCAGCAAAGGGGCCAAAACCACCACATCAAACCGATGCCCAAGAGTAGCAGTAACACCAAAATAGCAATGATGGCTGCAATCCCACTAGACTAGAGGAAGCACAAAACAAAAACAAGGATGTCAGCAAAGTTTAGGGTCAAATCCCAAACACATATTTTTTAAGGAAACATCAGAAAAAATTACAGAAAGCATCATAATCCTAAACCAGATTTCTCTTATATTCCTTTAAATTCTTTAAATTCCATAAATTACCTTATACCCTATTTATATTCTACTTTATTACATTTATATAATATATTAAGTATATTATAATCTATTTGTATTAAATTCTCTTATATTTCATGTATATTAAGACAGGCAGTAATTAGTATAAAAATCTTCCAAACTGTTTGAAATTATGCCTTAAAGAAAAATAGGAAAAATCACAATTTGGGTTTGTATGAATGGTCTGTATGGTCCCTACCTTTTGTCTCTGGGAAAGGATTATTCTGGTTATAAGCATGATTAACTCTAGGCAGAATTTATGCAGAATTTTCCCAGACTTTTTGATAATGGAACATTATTTACTTTACATATTTAAATAGTAGGACAAGATGATTACCAAAAATCACCAATCAGGTGGCAAACCAACAACAATGGTTCTTGTATGCATCAGAAAAGAATGTAACCTCATGCATTCATATATCAGAAGATGTCTCAGGGCAGCTCAAGCACTACCCACACAAGAACCACACTGGTGTTTTTTCACTTTCTAATGACGATCTCCTCCAGGCCTAACACCCCTGCTCTGGGCTCTGCCTCTGACCCCCTTCTTCTACCAAATACCTACGCATCCAATAGGGCTTAGCTTAAGCCACTTCCTCAGGAAGACTTCCTTGTACCTTCTGCCTAGAAAATGCCCCTCCTTACTGTACAAGGCATAGTTCTCTGTACTTTAATCTTAGCATTTATCACAATATATTTATTGATTTATTTGCTTATTTATTTATGATGAACTACAATTTTTTATTTAATTTGTCTTTTCTATATTCACTGTGAGCTCTAGGAAGGCAGCGCCTATGCCCAACCTACTTACTAATGTGCACTCCATGTCTGGCACTTAAAACTATTTACTAAGAGAATGAACTCCAAATAAATAAGACTGAAAAAGCCACAAAAACAAAGAAGAGTGTTTGCTGAATTTTTAGTGCAGAGATAAAGTTTCCAAGAGAACGAGTTGTCTCTTCCAAACCACTGCTCTCCGGGATCCCCAGTAATCATGTTTGGTTTGTGGGTTTATTTTTGAGGGGGAAGGGGAAGATTTCAAGGAAGAAAAAAAAAAAAACTGTAAATAAATCAATACACTGTCTGGGTGGAAATTTGGGCCTTTATAAGGCAGCTTTTCAGGGATACATTTCCTATCATTCAAAACAAGTAGTACAAGCCCAGAAGTCAAGGCAAGAGCCACATTTAGCCCAAGAGCTGACAGAGAGAAAGGCTGGGTGGGAAGAACCTATCAGTTTCCATCTTAGAATAGCATTATCTTAAAAATATTAGTCTGGAGGTCTAATTTTAAGCAAGTTGTTTAATTTCTCAGGGACTCCATTTTCTAATCTACAAAATAAGAAAGTCAGTTGTTCCCAAAGCATGCTTTGCCACAAAGCATCTCTGTGGCAAAGCTATAACCAGGCTATCTCTCTTAGAAAAGCACTGCACACATTAGCATATTTTTAAAGCCCTGAATGGCTTTGTAGTAAAAAAAAACAGTCCAACTTACATCAACACTGATCAATTTTTTTTTCTCATAACATTATCAATACCCTACAGAACTCGGATTTTCTAGAATCCATTTTGGGAAATGTTAGGATTGATCAAAGCTAAGAGACTTTCAGATGTTGAAGCAACAATGGTGGTAGCATTTAATTAGAACATTTTATAATGGAATTTGAATTGTAATACATAATAACCTATGCATAAAGAGATAATGATCTTTATGTAAACAGTTATTTGTAAATAACTGAAAAGAGAAGAGAAGGTACTTTTCAAAAGTATTACTTTAGGGAGTTCTAGCAAAATATACTTGGTATAGCTAATCACAAAAATCTTGAAATGTGTGTCACAGTTTCCCTATATCATCTGTTAGTATCACAATGGAAGAAAAAGAAAAAGAGATTACCATATAGTGACTTGGAAACTATCATCTCAAAACAGATCAATTTTCAAAGACGTTGATTACTAACAGCACTTCAGTTTTAATAAATCCATTAAAAAATAACTTTAAAAATAATTCTCAAAGCAGCATAAACCATAAAACATATATTAATTTCAGAATTTTTTTTAGGAAAATATTAAGAATCAAGTATACATGAACAATTAAAGCTATCCTTTAATTTCTAATTTTGCATCTGGATGCAAGAGGGAATAACCATACAAGCTATTTAGGTAACTAATGTTAGGTTTCAAATGAACCAAAACAGACACCACCAAAATATCACGTAGAATCCTTGAGTATGTCATTTAATTTATTTTTCAGAAGACAACAAAAATAACTACAGAAACTTCACACACAGACACATACACATACAATATTCATAAAGCTCTAATATTTACTATTAGACCATTCTTAAGGCACTTGAAGATGTTACCACATATTTACCATAAAAAATTAACTTAAAATTTAAGAAATGAGAAGACATGCAGTCATCTTGCAACTTCTTGATGTACAGTTTGGTAGAATGAAAGTGTAAGCTCAACATGTGGTCACTGATGTAACCTAAACGTCTAAATCAGTGTCTTGCACACAGAAAGTTCTGTGTGTGTGTGTGTGTGTGTATGTGTCAGAGAGAGAGAGAGAGAGAGAGAGGAGATAAATACTTTATAGGAAATTTCCTGGCAAAAATCTAAGTTCTCTGTCCTCAAAACCAAAGAAAGTAATTCAGAGCACAAATCAGGATACTTATGAAAACACTCAAAGTGCAGCTTTCTACACAGAATTCTAAAAGTTCATGAACAAATCATACAATTCTCCATAGGCTTGATTATACTAAGCTCCGAAATCTAGACAAACAAGAATATAATGGGAAAAGAATGTCAAAGAAATACATAGAAGACTATGATATCCTATGGGAGAAATGTTGTCAAATGTATAAATTCATGATTCCACCTTCAAATATAAGGTCTTACATAAGATAGCCCCGATCTGTGACCGTTCATGTATGGAATGAATGCAGCCTTCCCCACCAGACCTTTCCCACATGAGGATCGAGCCGTAGCATCCATGGAAATGCTCACCATGTGGCTGTGCACACCGCTTCCAAAAGGGTTGTATGAACATTTGTTTTTCCCTTTTCTTAGAATTCAAATCCTATGTTCAGAAATAAGGACGTGAAACTGGAGGGTGTGAATATGCTAAAAGTTTAGTGGTTAGTTTTTTCTTTCTACAAATGTGTCATGAGCAGGAAATTCGGAAAATCATACTGACAGAATATAAAGTAGATGGGCTGGCCATGATAGGCAGTCAAAATTCTTGGATTTTCTTTCAAAAATGCCCCTGTTAGGAACACTGACAAAACATTATGCACATCCAGATGCAAATATACATTTAGTATAATAATATTATCATCTCAACTGATTCTGAAAATTAGTCTACAAGAAAACTGACTATGAAAATACACACTTTCTGAAGACCTACAGACTTAATCTTTATCACATTTAAGAGAGGCATGATGGAAAACAGGTCACAGTAAGCGAAGAATTTAATGCAACCCAAACTTGCCATAAACACAGCCCTGGATGCTCCAGTCCCAGACATTAGCTCAGTTCACTGCATACAAATCCAGGCTTTCCCAGTTCCTTTGTTTTGATTTGCCAGAGCCATTATCAGAGCATGAAAGACTTCAGCCATGAAAGGGAAATAATTTCATTGCTCACATAACTTTATAAACAAATTAAGAAAAGGTCAAACACATAGATTTCAGTCCTATGAGCAGATACTATGCTGCAAACTTCAGAGTCAGATGAAACTAGATCTGGTTACGCAGAGTTATGTATCATAGGTGGAAACTAAAAGCCTCTCACCTCTGTTTAGGTGCGCTGCTCTTTAAACACTAGGCAGTTAAAAAGCTGCCAAAGCTATAATGTTGCACAAGTCTTCATGAAGCCCACAGGTTAGTTGGAGGGACAACCCTTGAACACACAATCATAAATGTGAGAAGTATGGAAGGAGAGTACAACAGAAACAGGGCAAAGCAGGGACTAGCCTGGTTTAGGATTCTGAGAGGACCTCCTGAGGAAATATAAGAAAGCCCAGTAAGGGAGTGGAGGTCAAGAACAAGAAAAGACAGCTTTGTCTGAAAAATAGAATTTGAGAGGACTTGGTAGTACCTGAAGCAGCTGAAGAAAATAATGAAACACAAATTTCTGGAAAGCAGTAATCCTCTTTATTACAGAGAGAATTGGCCACTTGTTGGGTTAATATCCATTTGTTAGATGACCTTCCAATCGGCCATTTGTTGGATCAATTCTTCCTAGCTATAGTTCTGAACAAGTAGCATTTTCAGATGTCTACAAAGACAAATTAGCTGAGGAGTCCAGTTGGAGATTAGTACCCAGATGTTGGTCAAGGCTTTGAAGCCAAAACTCTTTTAAGGGTTAAGTTGGGGACACACCAGAACCTTGAGCTTGATTTCAGGGTAAAAGGAATATATTTTCTAGTCATCCTGGACACATTCAGTCTTTGAACTTCATCTGCATCTAATTTCCTTTTCTTCATTAAAAGGAAGTTATAATGTGCAATGAAAAACTTCACTCCGCCAAATAGAACTGAAATTCTAGCTAACAAAATGACAGACGTATAAAAACAAATCAGAGTCACTACTGTACTTGCAAAATAACTATGGGAAAAGAGGAATCACTCAAAAATTTCAAAAGTGCGTGAATAGCCTGTTGCAATCTATCTAGAAAATAATTAATCACAGCAACCACATTAGAATAAAACAGACACAGAAAAGGGGAACTAAATCTTCACAATTTTGCTTCCATGAATTTAGAGCTAGGGGAAGAAAAAATAGTCATAAAATAGGTGATGATTTCATTTACTAGATTCTTTTGAAATATTCCATATCAGGAACTAGCAAACTATGGCCTAAAGGCCAAATCAGCTCATCTGTTTCATAAGATGTTTGGCAAGCTACAAAACATTTTTTACATTATTACATAGCTGAAAAAAATTTAAAGAAAAATATATTATCAATACATGAAATTCAAATTCTAGTGTACATAGTATGTTGAACATAGCCATGCCCGTTTGTTTATATGTCTATGGCCGCCTTTGTGTTACAATGGCAGAGTTGAGTAGTGTAACTGTGTAGCCCCTAACGCCTAAAATAATTACTATCTGACCCTTTACAGAAAAAAATTGCCAACCTCTGTCTTATATAAATCAAATTAGGACCTGGTAACGAATGGCAGATTGTGCAAGTATTCAGGCCAGGGGAAGACAAACTTGGGTTCAATTCTCAATTCTAGCATTTACTCGACTATGAAACTGAGCAAGCAGTTTAACCCCAGGGCCTCCAGGCTCCAAGTCTCCCCTTTCTCGGGGGCAGTGAAAGCTGAAATCAGCCAATATTCTGCTCATCAAGCTGTGTAGCATGCTGAGGGTTGGATCCACCTACTAGCAGAAGCATCTTCTAATGTGTTTGCATCAATGTGAACTAAAGATTAGAGGTGGCTCTCTGTTCCTCAGTTTTCTCATCTGTAAAATTAAGGTAATAGTAATAGCCTCCTCTTGAGTGGTGAGAATTAAATGAAATCATGAAGTGCTGAGCACATGTGTAGGGCTTAGCACAGTGTCTGGCACTTCATTAGTGCTCAGAAAATTTGTTCTTAGTATTATTATTCTAAAAGAATCAGAAGAGCAGTGGCCCAAGGGGGGAAAAAAGACATCTTTCACTGAATTGTTTAAAGCGGAGACACATTTAGATCTTCTGAGACAGACGAAAAGCATGGACTGCCTAAGTCTAAACCCTCCTCAGATTCTAGTGTTAAATCTTTTAAGTCCAAACCTTAGTTTCCCCACTTTTAAACTGAATATACAGGTACTGTCACTCATTCCTTTAACAAATAATTTTGGAGCACCTGCCTCGTGTAAGGAACAGGCACTGAGAGGGAGACAATGAGCAAGGCACAGACTGCAGAGAGAGGCCGAGAAGTAAACAGGAAATTACAACCCAGTGACATAAGTGCCTTAATAAGACCGAGCCCGGATGCTCTTGGAGAACAGAGGAGCTTCTTTATTTGTGAGATTTCCACAAGGATTAATCAATTGCTAAATAATGGTGTTTTATTTTGTTTGGCTTTTCGAATGCCTGTGAAGAGCCGAAAGCATCATCCAAGAATGAGTAAGATTACTAACTTCATCTCTCCTAATTATCACATCCGAATATGCCTGAAAGGCTAGGTATCACACAAATACAAGGCCGGTATTTATCATAATATTACCCACTGTCTTCTTCTATTCTGAATAGAGATGTAATGCACACATCTGCAGGTACTTTCTCATCAGCTCCATTCTCACTTTCTACATCTATAAAACGGTGATATTACTACCACACACCAGACATATTTGCATTTAAATCAAAATAATGGTTAAATCTAATGAGAAAAAAAGAATTATCCTGTGGTTATGTAAGTCAAATAATTATGCTGTACACCTTAAACTTATACAGTGCTGTATGTCAATTATATCTCAATAAAACTGGAAGGAAAAAAAACTCTCTAGCCCTTTGTCTCAGCAGAGTTGAGTTCAATCTCTCATGAATGTGGAAGATTTTCTTCCCTTCATTCATTTTAACACTGTGTACTGAAGTTGAGGAACCACAGACCTGTAGGATGAACTCTAAGCTTTTTTTTTTTTTTTTTTAGGCCATGGATAATCTAATCTAAATTTTCTCTTTCCAAGCTTTCCTTCCACTATTTTTATCACAACCAAATATATCTACTTTCAATTTTTTTCATTAATTTTTTATTAAAGTATAATTGCTTTACAATATTCTGTTCGTTTCAGGTGTACAGTACAGCGATTCAGTATTTTTGCAGATTATATTCCTTTAAAGGTTTTATAAGATAACGGGTATAGCTCCCTGTGCTATACAGTAAATTCTTGTTGCTTATCTATTCAGTATATAGTGGTTTATATCTGTTAATCCTATATCCCTAATTTGTCCCTCCTCCCTTCAATTTCTGTTTGCTATTTATCTGTAAAATGCTCCCCCCTCCTCTCCCTTTGCCTAAGACCTGCTCTCCTTTCAAGACCCAGTTTATCTCGGTTCGTCCATAAATACAAAACATTTCTCTGGCTTTCTTTCCCTTCTTGCTCTACCTACTAAAAGCTCCTTTTTTTTTTTATTAAAAATCATGTGGAATTTGGTTGACTCTTTCATTCCATACAACAACTCCCAAATGTGCACCTCCAATCCAGACCTCTTTCTAGAACTTCAGACTTGTGTATTCAACAGCCTTTCTGACACTCCCACTGAGATGAAAAATGGACGTCTTTCACTCAACATTTCCAAAACAGACCTCCTCAACTTTTTCAAAAAACGGCTCTACCTGATGACAACTCATCTTTCTAGTTGCTCAGATGTAAAAGCCTGGAACTGTCCTTATTGTCTTTCTGTCACACCCATATCTAATCTGTCTAGGTATCCGGTAGACTCCACCTTTAAAATATATTCAAATCTAACCACTTCCCACCATCTCCCTTGCTATCTCCCTAGTGGAGCCACCATCCCCTCTCCTAGATTACTGAACTAGCCACAGAATTGGTCTCCAGGTCTCCACATTGGCCCCTACCTGCAAAGTCTATTTTTGCACAGCAGCCAGAATGATCCTTTTAAAACACAGTCATAGCATGTCATCTTCCAGTGGCTCCTGTTTCACTTAAACTCAGAATCTTACACTGACTTAACAAAACTCTCCATGATCTCTCCTCTCCCTCCACTCTCTCCTACTCATCTCAGGCCTCCTCCTCCCCCAGCTACCTCCACTCTGCACACTGGCTGCCTTTTCTCCTCTTTAAACCAGTCACATACAGTCCCATCTTAGGCTCTGTTCGAGCTGCTCCCTCCACAAGAACACTCTTCCCTTGCACGGTCGTCAGGGCTCACTCCCTCACCTTCCTCAAGGCTTTGCTTAAATCTCTTCTCAAGGGAAAGAATTCAGATGCCTTATTTAATATAACAACGTGACCCCAAACTTTCTCTCCATCTCTGACACAACTGATGTTCCTTTTTCTGAAATCACCTTACTCTTAAAACCACCTCGAGTCACGTTATGCTCCCCTTAGAACTAGCAAGACCTAGAAAGACTTCCTCTTTCCAGGAAACAAACAACCTGTACATTCCAAATGAGTCATTTGGCTTCAGCATCCCTGCACACAGAAACTGTGCATGGTTACAGGATGCAGACAAAGATTTGTTTTCCTGCTTCTGTGGAAGAGAGGTGAAAAAAGACGGCTGGAGGTACAGAAAAGGAAGGAGGATGGAGAAAGAATGCCATTTCAGTGAGCAAAACACTGAGATACCATATACCACAAACGTGTGTAATCTCAACCACATCCTGAGGGACCAGGAAACCTACACATTACAACATCCACAAAACCTATAAATTGCAACATGAATTGAAGATAAAAAGGGGAAAAAAACAACTAGCTATTTTCAAAATAAAAACAGGTGTTGTTAAAGAGTTATCCAGGGAATTCAATTCAATGACCCAAGAGTCCATATGGAAGCTTGTTTTCCCTGCAATGTTTTCTTACACCAAGAAACAAACTATCTCTCTACAGATAATATTGAGTTGCTTTGTTTTGTTTGCTGGAGGAAGGATGTCTCTCAAATTAAAAGATCAAAATATAAAACCATAAAATCATGAGATGGAGGCGGCGCCTTCAAGATGGTAGAGGAGTAAGACGTGGAGATCGCATTCCTCCCCACAAATACATCAGAAATACATCTACATGTGGAACAACTCCTACAGAACACCTACTGAACACTGGCAGAAGACTTCAGACCTCCCAAAAGGCAAGAAACTCCCCGTGTACCTGGGTAGGGCAAAAGAAAAAAGGAAAAACAGAGAAAAAGAAAAAGGATGGGACCTGCCCTTCTGAGAGGGAGCTGTGAAGGAGGAAAAGTTTCCACACACTAGGAAGCCCCTTCACTGGCAGAGACAGGGGGTGGCAAGGGGGAAGCTTTGTAGCCACGGAGGAGAGTGCAGCAAAAGGGGTGCAGAGGGCAAAGCAGAGACATTCCTGCACAGAGGATCGGTGCTGACCAGCACTCACCAGCCCGAGAGGTTTGTCTGCTCACCCGCCAGGATGGGTGGGGGCTGGGAGCTGAGGCTCGGGCTTCGGAGGTCAGATCCCAGGGAGAGGACTGGGGTTGGCTGCGTGAACACAGCCTGAAGGGGGCTAGTGCGCCACAGCTAGCCATGACGGAGTCCAGAAAAAAATCTGGACCTGCCTAAGAGGCAAGAGACCATTGTTTCGGGGTGCGCGAGGAGAGGGGATTCAGAGCGCCAGCTAAACAAGCTCCAGAGAAGGGCACGAGCCGCAGCTATCAGCATGGATGCCAGAGACGGGCATGAGACGCTAAGGCTGCTGCTGCGCCACCAAGAAGCCTGTGTGCGAGCACAGGTCACTATCACCACCGCCCCTCCCGGGAGCCGGTGCGGCCCGCCACTGCAGGATCCCATGATCCAGGGACAACTTCCCTGGGAGAACACACGGCGTGCCTCAGGCTGGTGCAACGTCACGCCAGCCTCTGCCACCGCAGGCTCGGCCCACATCATACCCCTCCCTCCCCCGGCCTGAGTGAGCCAGAGCCCCCGAATCAGCTGCTCCTTTAACCCCGTCCTGTCTGGGCGAAGAACAGACGCCCTCAGGCGACCTACACGCAGAGGCGGGTCCAAATCCAAAGCTGAACCCCAGGAGCTGTGCGAACAAAGAAGAGAAAGGGAAATCTCTCCCAGCAGCCTCAGGAGCATCAGATTAAATCCCCACAATCAACTTGATGTACCTGCATCTGTGGAATACCTGAATAGACAACGAATCATCCCAAATTGAGGAGGTGGACTTTGGGAGCAACTGTAGACTTGGGGTTTGCTTTCTGCATCTAATTTGTTTCTGGTTTTATCTTTATCTTAGTTTCTTATTAGAGATTATTATCACAATTTGTTTATTGATTTGGGGGCTCTCTCTTCTTTTTTTAATATATATATATATTTTTTCCTTTTTATTTTTTTTGTGAGTATGTATGTGTATGCTTCTTTGTGACTTTGTCTGTATAGATTTGCTCTTGTCATTTATGCGAGGGTTCTGTCTGTCCATTTTTTGAGGGTTTTTTTTGTTTATTTTTTTAGTATAGTTTTTAGTGCTTGTTATCATTGGTGGAATTGTTTTTTGGTTTGGTTGCTCTCTTCTTTCTTTTTTTAAATTATTTTTTATTTTTATTTTTAATAATTTTTTATTTTAATAACTTTATTTATTTTATATTTTTTCTTTCTTTTTTTCTCTACCTTTTCTTCTGAACTGTGTGGCTAACAGGATCTTGGTGCTCTGGCCAGGTGTCAGGCCTGAGCCTCTGAGGTGACAGAGCCAAGTTCAGAACATTGGTCCACTAGAGACCTCCTGGCCCCACATAATACCAAACAGCGAAAGCTCTCCCAGAGATCTCCATGTCAACGCTAAGACCCAGCTCCACTCAATGACTGGCAAGCTACAATGCTGGACACCACATGACAAACAATTAGAAAGACAGGAACACAACCATACCCATTAGCAGAGAGGCTGCCTAAAATCATACTAAGGTCACAGACACCCCAAAATACACCACCGGATGCAGTCCTGCCCACCAGAAAGACAAGATCCAGGCTCATCCACCAGAACACAGGCACCAGTCCCCTCCACCAGGAAGCCTACACACCCCACTGAACCACCCTTAGCCACTGGAGGCAGACAACATAAACAACAGGAACTATGAACCTGCAGCCTGTGAAAAGGAGACCACAAATGCAGTAAGTTAAGCAAAACGAGAAGACATATAAATACACAGCAGATGAAGGAGCAAGGTAAAAACCCACCAGACCAAACAAATGAAGAGGAAATACGCAGTCTACCTGAAAACGAATTCAGAGCCATGATAGTAAAATTGATCCAAAATCTTGGAAATAGAATGGAGAAAATACAAGAAACATTTCCCAAGGAGCTAGAAGAACTAAGGAGCAAACAAACAAGGATGAACAACACAAAAAATGAAATTAAAAATTCTCTAGAAGGAACCATTAGCAGAATAACTGAGGCAGAAGAACGGATAAGTGATCTGGAAGATAAAACAGTGAAAATAATTACAGTAGAGCAAAATAAAGAAAAAGAATGAAAAGAATTGAGGACAGTCTCAGAGTCCTCTGGGACAACATTTAACGCACCAGCATTCGAATTATAGGGGTCCCAGAAGAAGAAGAGAAAAAAAAGGGACTGAGAAAATATTTGAAGAGATTATAGTTGAAAACTTCCCTAATATGGGAAAGGAAATAGTCATTCAAGTCCAGGAAGTGCAGAGAGTTCAATACAGGATAAATCCAAAGAGAAACACGCCAAGACACATATTAATCAAACTATCAGAAATTAAATACAAAGAAAAAATATTAAAAGCAGCAAGGGAAAAGCAACAAATAACATACAAGGGAATCCCCATAAGGTTAACAGCTGATCTTTCAGCAGAAATTCAACAAGCCAGAAGGGAGTGGCAGGACATATTTAAAGTGATGAAAGGGAAAACCTACAACAAAGATTACTCTACCCAGCAAGGATCTCATTCAGATTTCACAGAGAAATTAAAACATTTACAGACAAGCAAAAGCTAAGAGAATTCAGCACCACCAAACCAGCTTTACAACAAATACTAAAAGAACTTCTCTAGGCAGGAAACACAAGAGGAGGAAAAGACTTACGATAACAAACCCAGAACAATTAAGAAAATGGTAATAGGAACATACATATCGATAACTACCTTAAACGTAAATGGATTAACTGCTCCAACCAAAAGACACAGACTGGCTGAATGGATACAAAAACAAGACCCATATATATGCTGTTTACAAGAGACCCATTTCAGACCTAGGGACACATACAGACTGAAAGTGAGGGGATGGAAAAAGATATTCCATGGAAATCGAAATCAAAAGAAAGCTGGAGTAGCAATTCTCATATCAGACAAAATAGACTTTAAAACAAAGACTATTATAAGAGACAAAGAAGGACACTACATAATGATCAAGGGATCAATCCAAGAAGAAGATATAACAATTATAAATCTATATGCACCCAACAAAGGCGCACCTCAATACATAAGGCAAATGCTAACACGTATAAAACAGGAAATCGACAGTAACACAATAATAGTGGGGGACTTTATCACCTTACTTACACCAATGGACAGACCATCCAGACAGAAAATTAATATGGAAACACAAGCTTTAAATGACACAGTAGAACAGATAGATTTAATTGATATTTATAGGATATTTCATTTGAAAACAGCAAATTACACTTTCTTCTCAAGTGCTGATGGAATATTCTCCAGTATAGATCATATCTCGTGTCACAAATCTAGCCTTGGTAAATTTAAGAAAGTTGAAATCATATCAAGTATGTTTTCCAACCACAACGCTATGAGACTAGATATCAATTACAGGTAAAAAACTGTAAAAAATACAAACACATGGAGGCTAAAGAATACACTACCAAATATCCAAGAGATCACTGAAGAAATCAAAGAGGGAATCAAAAATTACCTAGAAACAAATGACAATGAAAACAAGATGACCCAAAACCTATTGGATGCAGCAAAAGCAGTTCTAAAGGGGAAGTTTATAGCAATACAATCCTACCTCAAGAAATAAGAAACATCTCAAATAAACAAACTAACCTTACACCTAAAGCAATTAGAGAAAGAAGAACAAAAAAACCCCAAAGATAGCAGAAGGAAAGACATAAAGATCAGAGCCGAAATAAATGAAAAAGAAATGACAGAAAAGATAGTAAAGATCAATAAAACTAAAAGCTGGTTCTTTGAGAAGATAAACAAAATTGATAAACCGTTAGCCAGACTCATCAAGAAAAAAATGGAGAAGACTCAAATCAATAGAATTAGAAATGAAGGAGAAATAACAACTGACACTGCAGAAATACAAACGATCATGAGAGATTACTACAAGCAACTACATGCCAATAAAATGGACAACCTGGAAGAAATGGACAAATTCTTAGAAAAGCACAACCTTCCAAGATTAAACCAGGAAGAAATAGAAAATATAAACAGACCAATCACAAGCACTGAAACTGAGACTGTTATTGAAAATCTTCAAACAAACAAAAGCCCAGGACCAGATGAGTTCACAGCGAATTCTATCAAACATTTAGAGAAGAGCTAACACCTATCCTTCTCAAACTTTTCCAAAATATAGCAGAGGGCAGAACACTCCCAAACTCATTCTACGAGGCCACCATTACCCTGATACCAAAACCAAAGATGTCACAAAGAAAGAAAACTACAGGCCAGTATCACTGATGAACACAGATGCAAAAATCCTCAACAAAATACTAGCAAACAGAATCCAACAGCACATTAAAAGGATCATACACCATGATCAAGTGGGGTTTATCCCAGGAATGCAAGGATTCTTCAATATACACAAATCAATCAATGTGATACACCATATTAACAAATTGAAGGATAAAAACCATATGATCATCTCAAGATATTCACAAAAAGCTTTCAACAAAATTCAACATCCATTTATGATAAGAACCCTCCAGAAAGTAGACATAGAGGGAATTTACCTCAACATAATAAAGGCCATATATGACAAACCCACAGCCAACATCATTCTCAATGGTTAAAAACTGAAACCTTTTCCACTAAGACCAGGAACAAGAGAAGGTTGCCCACTCTCACAACTATTATTCAACATAGTTTTGGAAGCTTTAGCCACAGCAATCAGAGAAGAAAAGAAATAAAAGGAATCCAAATCATAAAAGAAGAGGTAAAACTGTCATTGTTTGCAGATGACATGATACTATACATAGAGAATCCTAAAGATGCTACCAGAAAACTACTAGAGCTAATCAATGAATTTGGTAAAGGAGCAGGATACAAAATTGATGCACAGAAATCTCTTGCATTCCTCTACACTAATGATGAAAAATCTGAAAGAGAAATTAAGGAAACACTCCCATTTATCACTGCAACAAAAAGAATAAAATACCTAGGAATAAATCTACCTAAGAAGACAAACGACCTGTATGCAGAAAACTATAAGACACTGATGAAAGAAATTAAAGATGATACAAACAGATAGAGCGATATACCATGTTCTTGGATTGGAAGAATAAATAATATGAAAATGAGTATACTACCCAAAGCAATCTACAGATTCAATACAATCCTTATCAAACTACCAATGGCATTTTTCATAGAACTACAACAAAAATTTTCACAATTTGTATGGAAACACAAAAGACCCCGAATAGCCAAAGCAGTCTTGAGAAAGAAAAATGGAGCTGGAGGATTCAGGCTCCCTGACTTCAGACTAAACTATAAAGCTACAGTCATCAAGAGAGTATGGTATTGGCACAAAAACAGAAATACAGATCAATGGAACAGGATAGAAAGTCCAGGGATAAACCTACGCATATATGGTCGCCTTATCTTTGACAAAGGTGGCAAGAATATACAATGGAGAAAAGACAGCCTCTTCAATAAGTGGTGCTGGGAAAACTGGACAGCTACATGTAAAAGAATGAAATTAGAACACTCCCTAACACCATACACAAAAATAAACTCCTAACGGATTAAAGACCTAAATGTAAGGCCAGGCACTATAAAACTCTTAGAGAGAAACATGGGCAGAACATTCTATGAGATAAATCACAGCAAGGTCCTTTTTGACCCACCTCCTAGAGAAATGGAAATAAAAACAAAAATAAACAAATGGGACCTAATGAAACTTAAAATCTTTTGCACAGCAAAGGAAACCATAAACAAGACGAAAAGACAACCTTCAGAATGGGAGAAAATATTTGCAAATGAAGCAACTGACAAAGGATAAATCTCCAAAATATACAAGCAGCTCATGCAGCTCAATATCAAAAAAAGCAAACAACCCAATCCAACAATGGATGGAAGATCTAAATCGACATTTCTCCAAAGATTGACAACAAACACATGAAATGATGCTCAACATCACTAATCATTAGAGAAATGCAAATCAAATCTACAGTGAGGTATTACCTCACACTGGTCAGAATGGCCAACATCAAAAACTCTACAAACAATAAATGCTGGAGAGGGTGTGGAGAAATGGGAACCCTCTTGCACTGTTGGTGGGAATGTAAATTGATACAGCCACTCTGGAGGACAGTATGGAGGTTCCTTAAAAAACTAAAAATAGAACTACCATATGACCCAGCAATCCCACTACTGGGCATATACCCTGAGAAAACCATAATTCAAAAAGAGTCATTTACCATAATGTTCACTGCAGCACTATTTCCAATAGCCAGGACATGGAAGCAACCTAAGTGTCCATTGACAGATGAATGGATAAAGAAGATGTGGCGCATATATACAATGGAATATTACTCAACCATAAAAAGAAACGAATTTGAGTTATTTGTAGTGAGGTGGATGGACCTAGAGACTCTCATACAGAGTGAAATAAGTCAGAAAGAGAAAAACAAGTACCGTATGCTAACACATATATATGGGATCTAAAAAAAGAAAAAAAATTGGTTCTGACAAATCTAGGGGCAGGACAGGAATAAGGACTCATAAGTAGAGAATGGACTTGAGGACATGGGGTGGGAAAGGGTAAGCTGGGACAAAGTGAGAGAGTGACATGGACTAATATATACTACCAAATGTAAAATAGATAGCTAGTGGGAAGCAGCCACATAGCACAGGGAAATCAGCTCAGTGCTTTGTGTCCACCTAGAGAGGTGGGATAGGGAGGGTGAGAGGGAGATGCAAGAGGGAGGAGATATGGGGATATATGTATATGTATAGCTGATTCACTTTGTTATACAGCAGAAACTAACATACCATTGTAAAGCCTTTATACTCCAATAAAGATGTTAAAAAAAAAAAATCATGAGATGTGAGAAAATGTTTAGGTTTGGGATTTTGGTCTTTTGAAGGGCAGGAATTTTTTTTTTTTTTTGCTTTGATTTATGTATTTTTAACAAAGAAAATGCACTCATAAGAATATCAGCCATGTGATCAGTTCCTTTTAGTGCTTTGTGTTTTCATGTTCAACAATCTAATGTCAAGATAAACCAAAAAAATTAACTATAAGGAAAACACTCTCTTATCAATGGAATTTATATATTCAAATATTGCATCTTAGGTAGTGCAAATCAACCATCTTAACTAAATTATAGTTTCAGTGTAGTTTCAAACCAAGATATTATAAAGCTCTCAAAATCAATTTCCTTACTCTTGAGAAAGCACCAACATTAAAAGGGACAAAATAATAAGCTCACTCATTAAGATGTACTAACAATTTCAAAAATATGATAAATGTCTTAGATATTATAATGCAACCTTCATTAACAGAAAGACATTATTTCCTTTATACAGTTAATGTTTTAAGAAAAAATGCTTCATTTAGAAATCATTTTCCTACCTTATTCTAATATTTAAACGTGACTTCAATTTTATAAATATCAAAATATAATGTATACTCTCTTAAAATCCCTTTTAAAGGAGACTAAAGGAAAAAACAAAACAACCTACAATAAATTCTATACAAACCTATTCTTGTAATGGTCTCCAGTGTTATTATTTGTACTTTCTTTACTGTAGGATGCAACAATATTGAAGGTCCATAAATTATTTCTGGAGAGAGTTATTTCTAAAAGGTAACTTTAGGTGAAAAGTGACTTACACATTCTGTGGCTGTGACTGTTAGTGAGCCCGAGATGACAGAATTTCCTCCATTAAAGCTCACTGAAACATCAAGAGTTCTGAAAGAAAACGCAGAAACAATAATTAACAGTAAATTAAAAACTGGAGTTTTGTGGAAAATTTTTCTTTCCTTAAATAATTCAGAATTAGCCAGAGAGCCTACTTTAAAAGTCAAAGCGTTTGATCAGTTATCTTAGTGTTTTTCTTTCTTAGTTCTAGTCCTTACTCAGTAGCCAGAGGCAAATTCCTTAAGTGATCTAATTGTTCCTAAAAGAAGCATTAATGTCAATAGAAACATGAAGAAATTCTTGTTATTGTCATTGTTCTAGTTTAAAATAATACATTTTTAGGAAAGAAATTAAATTAAAAAAATCCTTAATCCAGAAAAATGCTGAGATTGTTTCAGGTTCACAAAAACCGAAAATGGGGAAAAATACTTCCATCCGATTTAGATTTTCCCTGTCTCTAGACATTACCATTATCAAAAGATCATTGTTTAAGAATAAAAAAATGGAAATAGACAGAAACTGGGCATAGAGGGAACCTACCTCAACATAATAAAAGGCATATATGACAAACCCAGAGCCAATCTCATTCTCAATGGTGAAAAACTGAAAGCATTTCCTCTAAGATCAGGAACAAGACAAGGGTGCCCACTCTCACCAGTATTATTCAACATAGTTTTGGAAGTTTTAGCCATGGCAATGAGAAGAAAAAGAAATAAAAGGAATACAAATTGGAAAATAATTAAAACTGTCTGTTTGCAGATGACATGATACTATACGTACAGAATCCTAAAGAGGCCACCAGAAAGCTACTAGAACTAATAAATGAATTCGGTAAAGTAGCAGAATACAAAGTTAATGCACAGAAATCTCTTGCATTCCTATACACTAATGATGAAAAATCTGAAAGAGAAATTAAGGAAACAGATTTGCCACTGCAACAAAAAGAATAAAATACGTAGGAATAAACCTACCTAAGAAGCCAAAAGACCTGTATGCAGAAAATTATAAGACACTGATGAAAGAAACCAAAGATGATACAAACAGATGGAAAGATATACCATGTTCTTGGATTAGAAGAATCAACATTGTGAAAATGACTATACTACCCAAAGCAATCTACAGATTCAGTGCAATCCCTATGAAATTACCACTGGCATTTTTCACAGAACTAGAACAAAAAATTTTACAATTTGTATGGAAACACAAAATATCCTGAATAGCCAAAGCAATCTTGAGAAAGAAAAACGGAGCTGGAGGAATCAGGCTCCCTGACTTCAGACTATACTACAAAGCTACAGTAATCAAGACAGTATGGTACTGGCACAAAAACAGAAATACAGATCAATGGAACAGGATAGAAAGCCCAGAGATAAACCTACGCACATATGGTCACCTTATCTTTGACAAAGGTGGCAAGAATATACAATGGAGAAAAGACAGCCTCTTCAATAAGTGGTGCTGGGAAAACTGGACAGCTACATGTAAAAGAATGAAATTAGAACACTCCCTAACACCATACACAAAAATAAGCTCATAATGGAATTAAAGACCTAAATATAAGGCCAGAAACTATGAAACTCTTAGAGGGAAACATAGGCAGAACACTCTATGAGATAAATCAAAGCAAGATCCTTTTTGATCCACCTCCTACAGAAATGGAAATAAAATCAAAAATAAACAAATGGGAACTAATGAAACTTAAAACCTTTTGCACAGCAAAGGAAACCATAAACAAGACAAAAAGACAACCTTCAGAATGGGAGAAAATATTTGCAAACGAAGCAACTGACAAAGAACTAATCTCCAAAATATACAAGCAGCTCATGCAGATCAATACCAGAAAAACAAACAACCCAATCCAAAAATGGGCAGAAGACCTAAACAGACATTTCTTCAAAGAAGATATACAGATTGTCAACAAACGCATGAAAGGACGTTCAACATCATTAATCATTAGAGAAATGAAAATCAAAACCACAATGAGGTATCACCTCACACCAATCAGAATGGCCATCATCAAAAAATCTACAAACAATAAATGCTGGAGAGGGTGTGGAGAAAAGGGAACACTCTTGCACTGTTGGTGGGAATGTAAATTGATACAGCCACTATGGAGGACAGTATGGAGGTTCATTAAAAAACTAAAAATAGAACTACCATACGACCCAGTATCCCACTACTTGGGCATATACCCTGAGAAAACCATAATTCAAAAAGAGTCAGGTACCACAATGTTCACTGCAGCTCTATTTACAATAGCCAGGACATGGAAGCAACCTAAGTGTCCATCAACAGATGAACGGATAAAGAAGATGTGGCACATACATACAATGGAATATTACTCAGCCATAAAAAGAAACGAAATTGAGTTATTTGTAGTGAGGTGGATGGACCGAGAGTCTGTCATACAGAGTGAAGTAAGTCAGAAAGAGGAAAACAAATACCGTATGCTAACACATATATATGGAATCTAAGGGGAAAAAAAATGGTCATGAAGAACCTAGGGGCAAGATGGGAATAAAGACACAGACCTACAAAAGAATGGACTTGAGGATATGGGGAGGGTGAAGGGTAAGCTGGGACAAAGTGAGAGAGTGGCATGCACATATATACACTACCAAATGTAAAACCGATAGCTAGTGGGAAGCAGCCGCATAGCACAGGGAGATCAACTCGGTGCTTTGTGACCACCTAGAGGGGTGGGATAGGGAGGGCGGGAGGGAGGGAGACGCAAGAGGGAAGAGATATCAGGATATATGTATATGTATAACTGATTCACTTTGTTATAAAGCAGAAACTAACACACCATTGTAAAGCAATTATACTCCAATAAAGATGTTAACAAAAAAAGAGAGACAGACATGTACCACAATGTTCATTGCAGCACTATTTACAGCAGCCAGGACATGGAAGCAACCTAAGTGTCCATCGACAGATGAATGGATAAAGAAGATGTGGTGCATATATACAATGGAATATTACTCAGCCATAAAAAGGAACGAAATTGAGTTATTTGTAATGAGGTGGATGTACCTAGACTCCGTCATATAGAGTGATGTAATTCAGAAAGAGAAAAACAGATACCATATGCTAACGCAGATATATGGAATCTAAGAAAACGGTACTGACGAACCTAGTGGCAGGGCAGGAATAAAAACACAGATGTAGAGAATGGACTTGAGGACACAGAGAGGGGAAGGGGAAGCTGGGACAAAGTGAGAGAGTAGCACTGACATATATACACTACCAAATGTAAAATGGATGGTTAGTGGGAAGCTGCTACACAGCACAGGGAGATCATCTCAATGCTTTGTGACAACCTAAAGGGGTGGGATAGGGAGGGTGGGAGGGAGGCTCAAGAGGGAGGGGGTATGGGCATATGTGTATACATATAGCTGATTCACTTTGTTGTACAGCAGAAACTAACACAACATTGTAAAGCAATTATACTCCAATAAAGATATTTAAAAAAAGTTATTACAAGATGCAAACTATTATATATAAAATGGATAAACAATAAGGTCTTACTGTATAGCACAGGGAACTATACTCAATATCCTGTGATAAACCATAATGGAAAAGAATATGAAAAAGAATGTATATATGTATAACTGAATCACTTTGCTGTACACCAGAAACTAACACAATATTGTAAATCAACTATACTTCAATAAAATAAAATTTTTTTAAAAATGGAAATAACAAACCATTGAAAGATAAAATATAGAGAAAGTGATCATGAAAGACAGAGTAAACTAAATGAAAAAAAAGGAACGCAATTTACATGTTTGTAGGCATTTGTTGTAAATGTTCAGGATTTTAAAATATCCTGACAAAGGTAGAAAAAAGGGAGAATAATTTTTGTCCATTGCTAAGAAATACAGCTCTCATTCTGAAAATATGATTTCAACTAATAATACAATTAAAAATAATTACAATTTCATTAATTCAGATTCTAATAATTCATCATTTGGGATCAGTAGGTAATTTTGTTTTTCATAGCTCTAAGAAGATATCAAAGAGAAAAAAGATGACAAGGAGTTTTTAAAGTTATTGAGGAAATAGCTCTTTTCCAAAAGAGTTTATGAAATATATTACCACAGAATAATCAGGATACCAACAAAACAAAGCTATCCATTCATTAAAGTGGAAGCAGTAGGCAACATTTTGTTAATCTAGCTTCTATAGAACACCATGCTCCAATGCTCACAAAATATTCTAAATTCCAAGAATTAAAAGCCAGAAACTTTGCCTTAATTACTCTAAATTTAGACGAGTTCTTCTCTATGCCTTGAGTTGTGTGCCAAATACTATTAGTTATGGAGAGTTAGGATAAAACGGAAGCAATCTCAAGCCACTGGTAAGATTTTCAGTAATGATGCTAGGGAGAGGAGATGAGAAATATTATTCAGTCCCTGCCATGTGCCAGATGCTATCCTGGGCATTTTATGGATATTATCTCATTTAATTCTTAAAAGAACTCTTAAAGTAAGTAGTTTCACAGTTTTACAGCTGGGGTACATAGGCCCCAAAATGTTAATTACCTGGCCCAAAGTGGTAAAGCTAGCATTCTCACAAATTTTGAATTCTTTCCATCATACCACACAGGCTTGAAGAAATGAAAGCTCTTAATATGTATTTTTCCCTCAATGTGATATTTAGTTTGGATTCTTACAGGGCTAGAGCCCCCAGGAAAGACAGGACTAACAAACTTCTAGCTGAACTCTTCTTCAAAATTCAGGATTACTCCTATTAAAAATATTCCTTGTAAAATATTCCCTTTAAAACATTTTGTTAAAAAAAAAAAAGTTCAGCTAAATCCAGAAAAGAACAAGAACTTGGGGTATTTATATCAACTTAACTAAACTTCTGAACTATTCCAACACAGAATGCCAAGTGGCTTATTTAAGAAAGAAAACTTAAACCTACTTGCTTTTTCTGCAGAACTGAGTGCCTTGTTTTGCTTTGTTTTTTTGAAGATTAAGCATAGTTCAATCCAAAAATAATGTTTCCTAGATCCTAATTCCTCTACTTTAAAGCATGTACCAGAAAGCATATGACACAGAAAACATGGTTTTGGTTTGTGGGGGAAGATTACTGGATTCATAATAATGTATGATTGTTGCAGGTAATCTTATTGATTCAACTTTAAAGGGATCAGTAGACATTGACCAAAGTTGTTTATAATCTGGCACGTAGAACTCACCAGAAATGAACCAGTTCTCTAATTAATGAAGGAAACGTTTAAAACATTTAATACTTATCCAAATGGAATAAGAACAGAAGATGTATTTTATAACAAAATTCACTCTTTTCTATAGTTTCCCATAGCATGCTGATGAGGTCTTGTAGGCAACCAAACCAATTTGCACATTATTCTTAAAATCTCAGTCTAGTATAATGTAGCTGGTGTCTGATCAAACTGGGTTAGTCTCCACAGACATGGAAAGCCACCGGATGATTCTTTTGACACATGGATTCAGTTGAAACAATATAATATTCACCTTCCTGAGAGCAGTAGTAGCACGATCAAACCACTACCAGAAACAACAGTACTAATAATAACAGTGCTTATCGATTCCTTACTATGAGCTAAACACATTAACACATCTTCTCACTTAATTCTCACAACAACCCACTGAGGGAGGCTGTAGCATTATCTCCATTTTCCAAATAAAGGACCTGAAGCTTAAAAAGGTAACTTACCCAAATATTGGACTTCTCTGGCTCTGTAGTCAAAGTGCTTTCACTTCTACTGCATACCACCTTAATCCTCAGTAAGTGCTTTAGGGTCTTACATCTAAATTTCACTCACTGGCGAGAGCTTTGTGTCACTTCTCCAGTGTCACTCTTCCAATTTCTTACTACATTCATATATTTCTCATGGTTATAATGGTATTTACTATATGATATTTATTTGTGAACATATGTGTATATTTTTATATGTATATATATTTGCTGGGAAATGTTTTCAGAAGTGTTGCAAACATGAAAAATACACTCTAAAAGTTATTTCTGCTTTTAAATTTTGTTGTTTCTTTAGAAAAAATTTTTGAAATTATTGGTATGATACTGGCACTGTTATGAGCTGATACTTTTGTCCAAAGCTCTGCTACTCCATTGCTGGCACACAGATTGATAAAACCAGCTCACCCTCTAACCCAGACTCAATACCTTGACCTTTCTTTGCCCCAAGACTCCAATATACGTATATCATGTTTTGTCATATTTTATGTAACTTGCGCTAGTATCTATGGATTTCTCATTCTGAGTGCTATATAACTCTTATTGCTGGTTAGTATATTTAGGACAGTAGAACTCATACTCTCAGTTACAGAAACTTTATTATGGGCAAAAATGTATTAAAGCCACATTGTTTTTACACAATTCCATACATAAAGGAGAGGTGAGTAAAGAATTTATCTTTATTTGTCCCAAGAATAAAATACAATTGAAAAAGGGGATAGATTCAGCCCACATGTTGGGGAATTACGAGTTCTAGGTTTGAACCCTAGTCACTACCCTCTCAATCTTGCATTCTTCAATGTGTAAAATGGGGATAACTATACCTATTTCAGAGTTGCTTTGGGGAGGAGAGCTTGATAAAATAATGTACATAAAATGTCCAACACACTGCCTGGAACACAGCGGGTACTCTATAAATTACTGTAACATCTGACTATTTGTCTAAAAAAATATTCAGCTATCAAGGTACTTTTATATAAAAATTTTAGATCCAAGTTAAAAAACAGCACAGATAATAGAGAAGAATGTATTGCAGCAAAGAAATAATTGCCTAATACTTTTTTGTTTACTTTAAAGAATTTCTCTTCTACTTACTTCCATATAAAAATAGAGAGAGCTAAATTGTTCCAAAAATGCCTAGTATAACATATAATGTCATGTAAGTTCGTGTAAAGAAATTATTCAAAGCTATTTCCTTCCTGTTACAAAATGTTTTCTTGATAAAACCCAACACTGCAACTATGTTGAGCTGTGTGCTTGAACCTAACACTTAAAACTGTACTCCAAATTGGTTTTTGAATGTTGGCCAGTAAGTTCAGTCAATCACTCAATCAGTCTATTACTCCAATATTTATAAATTGCCTACAATAGGCCAACCTAGGCTGTGCTTGGTAATAGGGCTGCAATAACAAATGAAACACAGCATTACAATGTAATTGAAAGGAAGCCACATGAACAATTACAATAGAATGTGATATTAACTAAAATAGGTATAAGCACAAAGGTACTAGAGGACCATATGGGAGTTACAACAGACTGAGCCTTGCATGGGGGCATCAACAAAGATTTCCTGCAGGAAGTCACCTCTATGATGAATCCTAAAGGATGATCAAGAATTAGTTAGGAAAAGAGATTAAAAAGGGACCCAAGAAGATGGAGCACTATTTAACAAGCTGGAAGATAAGAAAGGCACAGAACAGTCAAGGAATAAAAGCCATTCAGTACGGCATCAACACAGAATGTGAGAGTGAGAATATATGGTTTGAGGCCGAAAAGGAGAGTAGGAGAAGGATCATGAAGAACCCAGGATGCCATATTTAGATATTTGGAATTAGTCTTATGAGTTTTTAAGCCAGGCAGAAATATGGTCAGAATTGTGTTTTACAAATATCACTTTTTGCATCGTAGAGCATGGATTGGAAGAGTAAATTTCTACAGTAGAAGACCAGTTAACAATGTCATAGTGTATTTCACTGTTGGTAGGAATGGAAATTGGTGCACCTACTATGAAAAACATGATGGAGGTTCCCCAAAAAATTAAGAATGGAACTACCATATGATCCAGTTATTCCACTTCTGGGTATTTATCTGAAGAACACAAAAACACCAATTCAAAAAGATATATGCACCCTGATGTTCACTGCAGCATTATTTACAATGGCCAAGATATGGAAGCAGCAACGTAAGTGCCCACTGATGGATGAATGGCTAAAGAAGACGTGGTATATATGTACAATGGAATACTACTCAACCATAAAAAAATGGAATCTTGACATTTGTGACAACATGGATGGACCTTGAGGGTACTAAGTGAAATAAGTCAGATGGAGAAAGACAAATATGTACGATTTCATTCATATGTGGAATATAAAAACAAAGAAACAAAACAAAACAAAAACAAGCACCTAGATACAGAGAATAAATTGATGGCTACCAGAGGGGAAGAGCGGGAGGGCAAAATGGGTAAAGGGGGTCAACTGTATGCTGACAGATGGAAACTAGACTTTTGGTGGTGAGCATACTGTAGTGTATACAGAAGTCAAAACTTAATATTTGTATACATGAAGCTTATATAATGTTATAAACCAATGTTACCTCAATTAAAAAAAATTTTTTTAAAGAATTTCTCAGTGATAAGATTTGAATTTCTTCAGATAAGGACCAAAGTAGAACTGAACCAAATAGTGTCAATGAGGGTAATCTGAAATGAAAATTGAGAGGTATTAAGCAGTTAGATTAAAAAGGACTTGGACATTTATAGGATGTAGGAGTTGAGGAAGAAGGAGTAGTTAAAGATGGCTTCAAAGTTTGTGTTTTGCACAGGAAGGTGGGTAATCTTGCACAGGAAACATGAAAGGAACAGGTTTGAACAGAAGTACACGAGTTTAATTTGGGAACTTCAGGTTTAATTTGCCTAAGGGAAATCCAAGTGAATGAGCTGACATTTGGATTGTGGACATTTGGTTGGTTTAAAGCTAAGGGAAAGATCTTGTCTGAAGATTTGGAACTCATCAGCAAGAAAAGGAAGGCTTAGAGAAGGTGAGTTTATGGGTCAGGAATCCAGCCATGGTGAAAACTGACTAGGAAATGTAAGAAGAGGAGCCGGAGGTAACACTGGAGAAGAAACAGTCCCGGAGGTGAGACTATGAAGTTGTGAAAGACAAGGAAAGACCTTCTTCTGAGACAGGACTGGCCCACAGTGCAGATAATTCTGGGTGGTCAGGGAAGGCGAGGCTCAGAACTGAGGACTCTTTCAACTCCCTTTTCTATAAGTTGGTTCTACATTGTTTAGAATTGCTTACAAATATGTTCAATGGCTCTTTGCTCCATCCTCAGAACATTTAAGTAGAAGGATAGAAGAAACCTGAGCAACTTAACAAAAAGACTGCTTGAAGTGCATTTTAATGTCAATTGGTCCTCAATTAATAGTGATAAAACTAAATTCAAGGGTACTAAATTCATTCCACATGAGAAATTACTAAATAGTATTCTGATATATAACTAAGTAAATAAAGTTCAAAGTCCTAACGGTCACAGAGCTTTAATTTAATGTTTAATGATGTAAGACAATTCCAGAACAGAAGACCAGCTCATTGCCATACGTTAGGGCTACTCTGATCTGAGGAAATTTCATACTGCATGAAATACGGTTGACATTTCAATCATAGCAACCTATTTGCTAAGTATTTATTTGCTGCTGACTTTATGGATGTCCAATAAAAGACTGTCATTTTATGATCCATTTAAAAAGATGAAAAAATTAAATAAAATTGTGAAAGACATTTGCTGGAAGTAATAAATAATTTACCTCCAATTTGCACATACTGAAAATTAAACTGGCAACTACTCAAAAAGCTATTAAAATTATGGTGACTTAAGATATTTTGAAATCAAGTGCTACTATTTAATACTCTGCAGAGCTTTTTAAAAGTTAGCTTTATGCATAATAAATTATGAGGTGAAAATAAGGCTTCAAATTTGTGAATAAAGACTCTACTTCTAGTTATGAATATATATATATATAAATTAATGTTTTGTTTAAGGATATTTTCTTCAAAGGGGTAAAAGGATAAAATAATTGAATAAAATAATTTCTTTTTGAGATACTCAATATATATATATATATAACTAAAACAAACACTGCAGTCAGGAAAATTGCTAGATTTCAGAAGAAAAAAAAAGCTGTATCAGAATTGTACTGGACATCACACCTACACTTTTATTGTAAATGTTTTCAGTATTATACTGAAAATAACCCCATTTTAACTGCATTGTGTATCTTTTTAAATACTAAAAAGACGCTTCAAAATGATCACTCAATTTTTAGTGACTTTCATCTAAAAAAGTCAAATATTTTAGTAATAGTAAAAACTTTAATAATATAAAATTTAAAAGCAGATATATGAGGATTTAAATACATATTAAAGGAATATCTTCCATATCATCACATAGCTGTCCCTCTTTGAACACTTTTAGTTACCAAAACACTCACTAAATGATTCCAATTTTTACAAAAATCTTTCTTATATTGAGCTGAAATGTGCCTCCTTTTACCTTCCACTCTTTCTTTCTCTTGTTCTTGGAGCAATAAAGAATAAGTCAAATCTATCTTTCACATGACAGACCTGACGTTTGGAGAGCTGATGTGTCACACCTGAATCGTGTCTTTTTCAGTATTTTAATTCAGTATTTTAACATTTTCATACTTGGCAAGATTTTGTTGGCCACCCTAGACGTACTCGAATTAACTATTGTTCCTCTTAAAAGACAATTTCCAGAACTGAATATAATATTTAGGATGGAGATGCAATGCAGATTAGGTGAACTCATCACATTTATAGGTATAATCAGAAAGCGATACACTGTGTGAACGAATACATAAATGTTCCACCATTGGGGGAGGGGTATAGAGAAATATAAAAACTGAGAGGCTCCTCAGCCTTAACCAATCTCACCAAGATTCTAATGTTTATGTTCAAAATAAAGATACAACTAATGTCCTGGTATCCATGATTTAAAAAATAAATAAATCCAGTCTCATTCCTCATAAGGAAGAGAATAAAGAAGAAAGTTATGGTTGCATCACCTGCTACTAAGATAATAGAATTGGGGATCGTGTAGATATACAGATGGACAATATTTGGTCATCATGTGGCCTAGTGCTCCTGGCATGGGTGGCTGGGTTCCCCTGCAGACATTCACCCATTGTCAAGGGGCTATCAAGGCTGTAGCTTGGTGTCCCTGGCAGGCCAAGGTCCTGGAAACTAGAAGGAGGCCCAGTGATTGACACATTCACATCTAGAATGTCTACTATGGGGCCTGAGTGCTGCGGATGCTTCCAAGTGTGGTCCATCCTCTGGTCCCCCCACTACAAGAAGCTCATCTCAGGCCATGGTTTTGCCCAGAACCAGCTTGTTATTTGTAAGTACCCAACCAAGGTGGCTCAGCTCAAAGGTCACACAGTTCAGGTCCTCAGTCCAACCATGAGCCCAGACGGGGGCCCTGCAGCTATGGCGCTGCTTTGACACGGACCCTGAACAAGGGAGGAAGTGGGAGATCAGTGCAGCCAAAGCAGCCTCATCCACCAAGTCATCTGTTGACGACCAATTCATCACCTCAGTTCTTTGTTTTTTTAAAGAATTTTTCTAATAAAAAAAAACTTTTGTCATGTCTCCCTCTCAAAAAAAACAAATTGATAAATTCACATAACCATACATATATAGGTATATATATATTTCTTTTAACTGTTCATGTGAGAAGCTGTGCTAAAGGCAGAATTTGTCAAACCAAGAAAGGGAAATGGAATTAATTTTATTCCAGGCAAGATGAATTATATTTAAAAAAATCACAACTTTGAGGAAAATAAGATTCCATTACCAAGTCAGGCTCTAACCCCAAGTCTGCCACACATGCATCTCAGTGATCCTTCAGTATCAGATGCTTCAAATTTTCCACATACACTGATGTCCCACCACTTCTTACTTAAACCCTCTGTCAACTGTCTTTCCACGCTGCCTTTTAAGGGAACTAATACTATCAGTTTCATCTGATTTAGATATTTATTTCATATTTGCCAGAAGATTCTGGCCAATGTTTTTGAAAGCACATTTAACTATACCATATGCCTCCTTAAATCTATCAAACAAGCTGTAGGATCAGGATCTGGTTCATTCTGTTCTGTTTTTCTTTCTTCACAATGTGTTTATGTATATTTACCCAATTTGCTCTGTTCTTCTTGCCAAATTACAGGTTTGAGATCTCAACTATTGCAGAGCAGCTGTGCTATTGTTGATGTCTCACTAAACAAGGGTCAGAGAATAAGCCCATTTTGCAAGAATGGGTGACATCTGCACATTACACCAGGAGGCCACGGCCCTCAAAAGGGTAGGATCTGCAGAACTTCACAGAGTCCTTCCTACTCAAACTTAAGACATTTTGGTTCAAATGAACCACTGGCAGAAATTAATTCCCAAACAATCTACAGATTTTTCTAGGTAAGACAATTTGTTTAACCATATGACATTTTTTAATTAAATTGTGTCTAATGAAAAAAAATAGGAAATAACAATCTCAGAAAGAACAATCTCACCTTTGCATTCTTTCTGTTTAAAAACTAAAAATATGTTCATTTTAGTCTAAAATTCTATACCAGATAAAGAAATTTAATACATAGAGATTAAATTTCAATGTCTCTCAAAGAAAGGACTCCAAAGACCCATTCCAACAATGCTAAGCAATGATAAACCTGGATAAGATTTGCCCAGATAGCTTTAACTTTTGTTTACTCCACGACATCATTTTCCAAATGCAAACCTATGTCCTAGCTACTCTGCTACATTCTTAGTTCCCATCTCCAAGTAAAACATCTTCATGTTAAGCCTCTTTCAAACCAAAATTCATGAGCCCTCGATTTTTAAAGGAATAATCCTCAAAGAAAATGTAATTCAGGAAGTAACATAAAGATGAGAAAGGAACTGATAGAGCACACTAATGAGACGAGACACATGTCCGTGGCTCCAGCTCTGAGACTGTGCATCTGGCTTTGAGGCTGTCTGTCTAGGGTTACTTCACCAGCATGCTGTTAATTATTTAAGTGAGAGAACAGGGGGAACCATCACCACATCTGTCACCCTCACACAGGAAAAACTTTCATTCATTGTTGGGCCAGATGTGTTTATTTGAAACATAGACTAACTAGCTACTTAATGGTTTTGAATCCTTAGCCAAAAGCTAATTAGACAAACATATTAAGCACAGTCACCTTACAAGGCTAAACTGTTTCAGTTGTGTTGATTTTAATCCAATATCATAAGAGAGCTCATCGCCTACAAAAGTATCTGAAGGAAATTCAAGGCAAAGGAAAGGTCCAAATTACTTGCAACATACTTAGTAGAACAAATAATGATGTCGCCAAATGTCCAATACATTAACAAATAAAATCTTCACCTATTTTGCCTCAGTGGTGTCATGTACTTGATAGACAAAAAAGAAGCAAAAGTAATTATTTTAGACAGACTGCCTTCCAAAGCATTCTCAGCTTGCTTGTAGGTGAAATATTAATGTCAAAAAGCAAACAAATGATTTTTTCTCGTGCTTGATATTTATTATGTCTTATATGATTTTTTAAAATCACATCTTCTGAGTATTTAGCCAATCTACAAATCACTAAAGAATACCAGCAGTACCTATGGCAGTCTTTTAAAAAGGAGACTGTGCCCCAAGGCAAATTCTAGAGAAAACAAATTCAGTGTTGGATAAAACAGGTATATTGCATTTTATAACTACTTTGGAGAAGAAAGTAAGCTGTCTTCCTTAACTAGTCATTACTTAACTAGTCATTACTATGAAAAGGTCAAGATAGTTTCCTGCTCTCTTAAATGGTATGATTCCCCAAACAGAATTCTGATCATCTTTCTCCTACCTGATATACCCAGTAATCAAATGCACTCTTTTAGCTCTTTATATAAATAGTAAATCAAAATGTTTGAGAAAAATGTATTCATTCTTTCATGCAACAAACATTTAGTGAATCTACTATCTGTCAGGCATTGTCAGTGCTAGAGATACAGAAAGAAACAAAATAAACCAAATTCATCCCAGCAGGAGGGAGACACAATAGCAAACAAATAAATGCTTTGGAGAAAAAGTGAACCATGAAAAGAGAATAGAGACTGTTAAACTCAAGGGAGGGGGAAGATTGTATGATTAAATAGGGTGACTGGCAAGGGCTTACTGAGAAGGTGATGTGTTGAACAAAACTTGAAGTTGAGAGAGTGAGACAAGAAGGAAGGAGCCTTTCAAGCCACTGGAATAAGCTCAGGTGGTTAAAGAACAACAAAGAGGCCAGTGTGACCATAACAGAAGAGGCAAAAAGAGGATGAAGTTGCAGTGAGGGCCAGATCTTGTAGAACCTTATAGAACATTGCAGTGATTAGACTTGCACTCTAAATGTAATGAGGAACTCATTATCAAGGATTTTAAGAGGAGGGGTGACATAAACTGATCTATTTTAACAGGATCACTTTTGCCAAGGACAGAAGAAGAAAGATGGGTTGAGAGGCTAATAACCTAAGCAAGAAATGACAGTAGCTTGGTCTAGGGTGGTATCCGTGGTGGTGGTGGGGAAGGACTGGATTCTGAACATGTTTTGAAATCAGAGCTGAGATTTGCTTATGGGCTGCATAAAAGAGATCAATAATGAGTCAAAGGTTTTTTACCTGAACAACAAAAAGGATGGAGCTGCCAGTGACTAAGAGAGAGAAGACAGCTCTGAAAGTAGACTGCAGAGAACGATCAGGAGAATCAATATGGACTTATAGATTCAATAAAATAAGACCAAACTTTAAGTCAACAGATTTATCGTTGCTAATACAAGACTATTACTCAGAAAGCCATTGAGTCCCACTGTGCCCTTGTGGTACAGATGGCTCCACGTAAAATGGATGGGCCTTAAATTCCAAGGCCAGTCTAATTTGGCCATAAGCATGTTACCAATACCAGATTATTATATGACTCAGAAAATGAATACTTTTTTATAGAAAGAAAATAGATTCTGATAGTCTTGCTTTTATAAGTTATATTATGCAGCTCTTTACAATCAATTTCAAATAGAAAGCTGATACTGCTCCAATTTACTTGGATGACCAGAAGTGATGTCCAACAGATATCTTGAATATTTAAGCATCCACAAAAGTTAAGTGCTCAAGTTAACTTCAAACTACTAAAATGATTTTCTTAGGTTCCACAAAGGAAAATATAATCTTCACTCTCTGAACACTAATCCAGACTTTGGATTGGGGCCTTAGTATTTTAGTTTCCTCTGATCCAGAGGAAGGTTTGAGATCAGTATATAGTGATTCTTGAAAACTGCTTCCTATCCATTATCCTAAGCATATTACATCTACTACTGTTGGACAAGAGAACATTTGAACTATCTGCAATCATTTCCTGCATAATAGAGAGGGCAGGGGGAAAAAAAATCACACATGGAAATATTAAGTTGATGGTGAAATTATCTGTATATAGGTGATTAAAATAAAAGCCCTTCTTCCAAACTAAATATCCCTTATTTTATCCAGCTATCATGGTTTATTGCCACACCAAAGAACATGAAAATATACTCCTTAACAGGACTGGGACACAAATTAATGCACAAATATTTCCTAGTCTAAGTTGTGCCTTATTGAGCCATGTTCCTTTTGCTCTTCAATCTTAATATTTAAACACTATAGTAATTAGTCAAAATCCCACTTTGAAACTCTTGTGTGTATGTGTATGTATGTGTGTGTAAATTCAATACTCTAAAGTTCAAAATAATGGCTATGGCTTTATTATTTAAAGGCTCTAACAATAGTTCTCAAATCTATCCAGATAAATATTTATAGAGCCTTTTAATCAATATTTAAGAAAAAAGATAAACAGACTTTACCCTTTTCAACCTACTAAGGATACGTATAGTTAAAGTACTAGTACTAACCAGAGTGATTTGCCTAGGATTTACTATTTCATGTTTAATCTGTATATCAAGAAAAGATAAAATAAAACAACCAATGTATATTTTGTCATCATTTCCTTATAATTTGTAGCTAAAAAGTTTTAAAATGTTTTTAATAAAGTACTTACTGTCCAACTTCATTCAGGGTAGGTGCAGGACAAAGCATAGAATTACTTTCCACACTCACTGGCATTACACCTATAAAATAATATGTCATTTAATCAATAAAGGGTTTTATGTATCTCACACAGTTTCATTAAAAATATGAAGAGACGCAGCAATCAGAGTTCAAGTGTGGGACATTAGATATATTAGCATGAAAAAAACAAAAAGATACTCATCTAAAGAAAGAGAAGGAACACAGAATGAAAAACAGGAAGAGATTATATGCCTCATTGATATATAGTACTGGTAAATCATAAATTACGATTTTTTGATATAGATTAAGTTCACATACAGCTTGTAGATACTATAAAATTATTACCTTTTCTCCCTCAATTTTGCCAATATATTAGATTTTCAAGGAAAAATTATATATATTTTAAAAGCAGAATTTAAAAATGATAGAGAAGACAAATGTCCAAAGGATAATACATTTCTTTCAAGAGTTTAATAAAATAATTGGGTTTATAATATATAAACACATTTTATAGAATGCTTAAATTGCCTTGCAATTTTAATAGCATATGAGAAAAATGATCTAGACTATAAATACTCAGAGAAGTTACATAATTAGATGGATAATGTTAGAATACAAATGATGAAAATACAATCTGACTCAATTTATTTGAGATTTACTTTAATAAATTCAATCCTATGTAGCTAAGTGTAAAATATGTTTATATTATAATCAACTCAAATATGTAATCAAAAGGAGTAAGGTAAAGCTAATGCTTAGATACAGATGACTACTGAATAAAAATGGTAAAATTATTTTGTCCTCTTCAGTTGTAGAACCTACTAGGAAGAAAGTTTTTTACAAATATTATTGTCTTTCCTTACCAAAATGATGATCTTAATAAGAAAGAGAGGAATTACTGATGGCATTTACCATGCTGAGATCCTCACCACTTTAATTCTACAAACGTATGGAGCAGTGACTGTGTATGTAGCCAAAGCTGTGCTAATTGGAGGGTTTAGAACCATCAGATAAACAACAAAATTGTAGATGAACCTCTCAAAAAATAATTCCACCAGAGTTCACAGAGTTGCAGCATCTGCCTTACAGTATAAAATTTTAGAAGACAATATAATCATCAATGAGGAGAAAATGTCTTAATAGAGACCCAAAACGCTCAGCATACTAAGATCTATTTAAAGAGCAGAAGTTTTTCTCAAAATGAAGATAAAAATGTTACACTCATCTTCTCCTATTTTGAAAGCCAAGTGAGGGAAAATAAAACCTAATTCCCTAAATATGATAATTATCAACAAACACTGTGCCAGGTGGGCATTGGAGATATATCTATAAGGCAAAAAGCCCGTCTTCAGGAAACTGGCTGACAAATTATTGGGAAATTAGATAAAGATAACAAGTGACAATAAAATAAGGCAATAAGTAGTAGAATAGTCCAAGACAGTTAGATTTTCAGGCAAGAGTTACAAGAAACAAATCTGGAGAAAGAGGCAATTAAATAAGGTGGTGGATAGAGTCCGTACGGAGTGCAATCAGGAAAACTGGGTTCAACTCTCAGCTCTGCCCATTATTACTTGTGTCACCACAGGCAAGTTATTTGACTCTTTCAGACACAAGGGCATCATTTGTATAATGAGGCTACTTAGGATGGGGTCCAGCATTTATTAAGTTATGAACAAATGTTGCCATTATTAAATAACTATTAAGTAATTATTATTACTACTTGTATTATCATTGGACTTCCTTTCTTTCCCCTCTGATAAAAAAATATAGCACAGTTGGTTTCAGTTGGGGAAAAGAGGAAAACACTTGATGCTGATATACTATGGAGACATTAAAGCAATATTGAAATTATGGAGACCTACTCTTGGTGTATGTTTCATTAACAGTGTAAGTACAGAGAACACTGCCATTCCGACTGCCCAAGTTGAATCCTCTTCCATTCAAAACTATTTGAAATTCCTCTAGAAGTAAAAGGAAAAATAAAAAATTTAATCACTACTTTACAAAAACAACAACAAAAAGCATTACTTGAAACAAAAGTATCAAGGTACAAAGAATGAATTTTTTAGTACTAATCAGCCAACTAATAACAACGAAGACATGGTCCTACTTGCTTTCTTAGACCCTCCAGGTACGTACAGTGAAGATACCCTTCACTGCCACGTAGAGATGCGTTATTTTATTTTTTGAACAAAGTGTTTTCCAATAGTGACCAAGATTTTAGAATTGAAGCATAACAGTCATCCCAGACAAACACCATACAAACTTGCCCAAATTCTATCCTGAAGAAAATATCCACAGGAAAGAAAACCCTTTGTTTTCCTCTTGTCTTAGGAACTGAGGTATGAGAACGTAAAGAAGTTAATGCCTCATATTATCTGGTTCTTAGAACAGTCGTGTATTATATTTTCTTCATTCTATGACACCCCGTACATAGCTCTTCTTTAACAGCTTCTTCACATCCTTAATTCTAGTTTTATTTTCTGTTGCATACAAACTTATAACTCATCAAGGGTCATGCATTTTGGACTAATAATAATCTACGGCCAATAGGTAAAAGAGGTTGATTGAACTCATATTCTGTGTAAGAAGAGCAGTCACTAAATGTTAGAGAGTGAAATAATATGCTAGAAGAAAATTTTAGTTGCCAATCAATGTTCTGATTGGCAACTAAATGTTTGCTGCTTAGTTGCAAGGTGGTATGTCAACTATTTTAATAGTGATCAACTTTCAATCCTCTCAGAGACCTCCTATCTGAAATAATCTAACACATATAGAGTAATTAACTGTGGAAGAAAATACTGCCATGCCACTCTCCATTCAGTGTATTATGAAAGGAATTTTCTTATAAGTTAAAATAAAGTGCAAGTGAAACTTAAAATGTGACTCAGAAAAAGAACATGAGCTTTAGGAGTGAGACAGACAAGAGTCTAACAGGACAGTTACTAATAGCAAGTACTGAACATGTCTCTGTCTCAGTTTCCCCATCCGTGAACCCGGGGTTATAAAACTGTCGAATAGTGTTGTTATGAGGATTAGGTAAAATTCTAAATGCATAGAATGCCATCCTGCTCTGGAATGTTCAAATGCACTATTCCTCTTGAACTTCTCAGTAATCATTAATGGAGGAGTCCAAAGATGTAGAACCTCATCCCATGTCCAGCATTTTAGAGGTTCTGCAGTAAATTGCACAGCACATTTCCTTCCCCACCAGACCCAATGTTTTTCCTTTGAAAGAAAAGTCAGGTTAAAATGGACTCCAGGTAAGACTTGAAGTAGAAATAGTATAGGCTAGAGAGAATCGCACTCTCTTTGGGTTGGATGGCTTGAAAGTGCTAAAACCCGAGTCTGTTCTTAGAACCAACTGATGAAGCCACCTGCTTCTTTCCTGCCATCCACCCATAAATCACTTCTTTATGGGCCCTGAGCTGGCATGTACTGTACTTTGGCCAGGTCATCAAGGCATGGAGCTCAATGTCTACAGATACCTGACTGTTTGTATAATCAGATAAAAGAGAAAATTTTCTATTTTACTTGTCATAGGAAAGGTCTCAAACATGAACTAAATATACAGAAGATTTTAAAAGCCTGTCACACAATATGTTCATTATTTAAAATAACACTCCAATCTTAAAAATTTGAATTTAAAATAGAAATATTTCAAGGAATTATTTAAAAATTCTTACAGAAAAAGATGCCAAAAAATTAATTTTGCTATTCTCTTTCCAACATGAGTTTCAAATCGTATATTTTAACTAGGAAAAAAGTACAACTTCTTACAAGGTATTTTTAAATTCTAACCACTTACCCCCCACACAGACGCTTGAGGGCCGTAATTCCAGGATTTCAGTGCACGACTGAGCTAGTATCTAAAAAGGAAAAAAAGAAGACCAAGGTATAGCACTAAATCATAACATGTAAAGTGAATTATAAGATTACTAATAATCTGTGGTCCTCCCTTTAACTTCAATAGATGGCAGAGAAAATTTTATTAACCATCTCATATACAGCTACCAAGCTCTTAGGAAATTTCTGTGTCGTCTTTCAGTATATATTCTAAGATTGTATTCTGTAGGAACCCTTATTTGATTAGAATAAATACAGATAAGCACAGATAAAGTGGGTTGTTGCCTCAAAGTCTGGGAACCTTAGACATGAAAAGATAACTAAAATTTCCTGATAGCCATAAAATCAATGCTGAATTTCTCATCAGGCAAAAACAAGATAGCAAAATCAGACCTCCTATTTAATTATGCTAATTGAATGTTTTCTATTAAAAGGTTCAACATAATATCAATAAATAAACACTTCTTTATTTGACTCTGGCATTTCTATTCAATTTCTCTGCCTCAGTTCCCATAGATGCTAATCCTCCTTACATGCATCAAACATTACACTTGCAGAACACAGGCCCCTTGTATGAGCCAAATATTATTCTCAAAAAGACAGACTCTCTACTCCAGCATTCCCAGAGCACAGGAACAGAATGGCTCTTCTTAGCTTGTTCTGAGAAACAGAAACCACCATACAAGGCACAAGGCTACGAGCGAAAAACAACAATGATGAAATAAGCTGCTCCTAATGGACTCAACAATCCTGCCTTTATTTTTAGAACTGCTCTGCACTACATTAGCAAAGGCAGACAAGTTCCAGATGATATTTGAACGACATTTCTTTCTTGACAGACATTAAAGACAGATGATGTACAGTAGTTTCTAGCATCTCCTGCTCATAACTAAAACAGGAAGGAAGGACTGTAGCAGGATATAGAAATGCTTTCTGTGCTTTCTTTAATAACAGTGGAAATATAAATTGTCAGACTCTAAAATACAGCTGGGTCAAATCACGGAATTTTTGTTGCTGAATATGCCTCTCTGAAAGAGGGAACATTTGCACTTTTTAAGGTCATTTCCCAGTGAATCCACTTTTCACTTAGTGATTGAGGTTTTAGTAATTAGGAAACAAATAGAATAAAATACTATATCTGAGAAATTCCAAGTGAGGTTTATTTAAGCTCATAAATAACCAAAGAGATTCCAGAGTCACCCAAAGACTGTCAGGGCCCAAACACCTTGTGGTTTGCTATTTTATCTTTGACAATCAACACTCACTCCTTTGATGAGTGAGTACCTTTGTTCATTTAAGAATTGAGGACCATTGTCAAAGGTTAATGTGCCCTCTTGGAAGGGAAGTATCTCAAATCACTAACATCTTTAAATATTTTGACATAATTCAGATAACAAGACTCTGAAGGGAACAGAATACAAAAGTTTTGCCAAAGGAATATGAAGCTAAAAAGGTTTTGCCAAAGGAATATGAAGCTAATAATACCCTAACTAACAAAATTGGGGCATTATTGCTTTAGTTTTGACCAATTTGAAATAAAAGTGAGAACTGAGCCTCGAAAATGGACAGTCAAAAGAAAACATAAAGCCCCCAAATCTACTTTATCTGGTGACAATTCTTGAAAGAATTTATTTTAAAATAAATCCTGTTAAGGAAACTGACTGATCTTAGCTTACAATCTTTTTACTAGTTATTTTAGGCACACCTCTATCAGCATTACAGAAAAATGTTTTAAACATCAAGAAAATTATGAGAGAGGCTTAAAGACTGAGTCTATTGGAAATAGAAATCAGTTTTAAAAAATTCCTTAGAATAAGGTAAATCAAGAAATTATAAAGAGATTTTCCAAAAGCTGTGTCAAAGACTATGCAACCCAGAATGACCTGTGTGAATTTCTGAAATTATGTTGGTTTTCTTTCTCCTAAAAATATTGGCCATAATTAAATCAGATCTCAAACTATTAAGACAAATGTTTGTGTTGACTTCCTCTTTTGATTTGATGTATTCCATCAAAACATTTCTAAAATGGTAGTTCTAATAGCAAGATCAAATGATCAATTCTAATGGAGCTCTCCTTAAGACTGGAGAATAAACACCTTCAAGGGCCATTGATGGTCTACTGTTCTGAAGTCAGACCCTGTTTATCCCCTGTAAAGTATTTTGATTTTCAAGAATAAGTTCAGGAAAACTTAGAAATTTATGTTCTATTCAAGTCTGAGATTAACAAAATTAAATTACGTTAAGCAGAGATTAAGGATAACTAAAGGTTGGTTACATCTTGCAGTAACTTGTATAATATACATTTATATATAAGAATACCCTTACATTAGTTTAATATTCATACTTAATTATTTTAACAAAATGAGTTCTATAGAAATGATATTATTGAATGAAAAAGTGATTCAGGTAACACATTCATTGAAAGACAAGCAGTTTAGACCATGAGTCATTAAAGTGGCATCACCATCTGACAAAATCTAGATGAATCCCCCTCAGAACACTACCTACCTTTCTCTAAAGTTTATTTTGATTTTTTTATTTCTTAGGATCTTATTGAGTGTTGAATCACCTCCTCTATTAGAAGACAAACTCTGAGCATAGAAATGGGATCATATTATACTGTGCTAGCCTTCCAGGACTAGCACATTGCTTTGTACACACAGTAAAACAACAAAAAAAATGCTTAGAGAATACAGATTGAATGCACGAATTAATGAGAATATTAAAAATGTCTATCTAGTAAGTAAATCAACAATCATAAAAAGACCAAGATAAAGCAAAATAAAGTTAATTTATGTGAAAAAGCATCTAGCCTTTCAAAAAATTTTAAAGGTTGGAAATCCAGAGACCCATAATTTGAAACTAAGTTCACCTAAACCATCTTCACATGATAAAATAGAGAGCAAGAAAATGTGGTGGGGAAAGAAAGGAGAGAAGAAAGTGTATGCATTTTAGAAAATAAAATTTGCTCTAAATTTGGTTTTTCTATCTAGAGTTTACCATGTTGCTATTTTAAGAAAAGAACAACTAGAAGTTGCTGTGATTTAATATTCGTATGCAAATAGTTTACATTAAATTTTTAAACAAGCACTTCCATAAATACAAAGCACTTCATAATCTAGTCTCACCAAGTAATTGCACAAGTTCAAATGCTCAAGACCTCAGAATGGACCTATTACATTAAAATTGTCATCACTAAATGACAACTGACAGATGGGACACCTATTTTGAACACTAGTTAATTTTTACCAACTTAAATACTGTTACTGATTGATTGAACATTGGATCAGGTGTCCCATCTATGATAATTGATGCATTATCTTTCATACTCTGCACTTTCATCACCTGTACAACAGAGGACCTTGTAAGGATGTTTCTTCAAATATATGTTGCCATCTGCCTTCATTAAGTCTCAACAGAAACAGAAAATAGTTTCCAATAAAGGTCGGCCTTAGTTGACATCAAGAGAGCTAATAGCACCATAGAATGAATTTAAAGACAAACCAAATGCTATTAATAAAACCAGGGTTCTCTAAGTCATGGACACACTAGATGCAAAATTGCATCATTTGAGACTTTGGAGTCCATTTATGTGTATATATATATATATATATATATATATATATATATATATATATATAAATTGGCAAAGAACTTGATGATCACCATGAAAAAAGTATACTACTGAAGCATCTGTTCACTTAAAAAATAATATTAGTATTAAGGAATATTTATAAATGAAAAAAATATGTACATTATTATCTAATCCCTACTTTTAAATCCTCAAATGTTAATATGGATGACAAAAGTCAAACTTTGTAAATTCAGTACAACTAGCAGCAGTCAAAAATTCAAAAGAATTTCTAACAATAATAATAATTACCATTTCTTGGGTGCTTATTATGTTCTAGGAACTGTGCTAAGCACTTTATATAAATTTCTTCAATTAATCCTTCCAAGTCTTAAGAATGCATACTATCTTTATCCCCATTTTACAGATGAGAAAATTAGAACTTAGAGAGATTTTTAAAAATTGTCCTAGAACAATTAGCTTTTTAAATAGCAGAGCCAGATCTCCCCAGGTTTGATTGAGTCCAAAGCCCATTCCTCTAATCAGTGCCCTCTGCCACCCTCCAGACTTGTGATAAATGGTCTACCCATTACAAAACCTAATATCCAACAAACTAGTGAAATTTACCTGCTTGTTTTGCCTGGACACCTTTTATACTATCCAAAACAATCTAAAATCGGGCTTATTTCTTATCTTCAAAATTATGTCACTAAGCTTTCACTTTTATTTATGGGGTTTTTACAGGTTTGTTTTAAAGTTCCCAACACCACTGACTGTGAATAAATTCAAATTGCAGATCATCCTATGAGTTAGTAATATATGGGATAACCAAATGGTTAGGGGCCTCTCTCTTTTTATGTATTTATTTTTCTCTATTGTCTTACTTTATTACCGCTTTCTTTCTCAAATTTGGTTTTGCACAGATAAAACACTTGTACTTTTTACTTCTCAGCATCATCTAGAAGCTAAAAGACAAGCCAGGCTACCAGAACAACAAGCTACCAGAGGTCCTAATACTGGTATAAGAACACAACAAGCACTTGGAAACTAAAATCAAACTTAGAAAAATTAATTTGTTATTCGATCTTAGGACAGATTTTTTTTTCCGTAAAAGTAATGATGTCAATGGTATTTAGGTTTCATAGTTCTAAAACTCTAAAATTTGCCTGAGTCCTGGGAACAGAAAGGCACATTCAGAGCCAGAAGGCAGAAGTTTGGTGATTTTGTTTGGTTTGGTTTGGTTTTTCTTTATTTTTTCTTGACGTGGAGAGACAAATTTTTGATACAGACTAAATGAGTCTGTGTCCCTCCCCTCTCATTGTCTCATCTGGGTTGCTAGACACACAGAGACACTCTTTTTCTAAACACAATTACGATCCACGTTTGCCCTATCTCCCCAAATATTCCACTTCAACATAGCTGTTCTCATGTCATGAACGCATTCATACTGATATATGAATGTGAACATGTGAATGCATGACCGTTCAAACAACCTGGACAGGATTATAGCCTCAGGAGGATATTTTGTTAAACCATGAAAATCCCTATACATGGAAATGCAGGCAACATAAACATTAGTAAAGCAAGAAACGCAAGCAGCATGAGGGAAAACATTTTCTAAAATGGGATGCCAACATTGGAAAACAAGGTCTGCCTACATGTCTGTCCCTCTGTTACTCTTTTTCTTAGTCTCTTTCCCTCCAGAATCTGTGAACCACAGGGTCTTTAAACCTACAGTTCCACCCACAAGGCACAGGTTGGGTAGGAGATAAAAGTGTGAACTTCCAGGAGGGAGAGGTCTAGGCAGAGCAGCTGATGGTATACACGACACCATCTGCAAGACCTGTGTTCATAAACCAATACAAATCTATAATAGAAAAGAGGCTGAAATATATAGAATTCTAAATTCTGTTACTTTGTGTAAAGCGTCTACATTCCAGCTTGTTGTCCCAAACTGTGAATTAAATGACTAAAGATGGTTTTATATATTTAATCCCTGTAACCGTCACTGTTGTTTCTCATTATCAAAACTTTCTGTCCTATTTAAAATGTATTTGTCTTGAATACATGTCATAAGAAAGTGAAAATCCAAGTATTTCCCCTCTTCTGAGTTGTTTGGGATAAAACTGCAGGCGGAACAATAGCATTCATCCTTACAAATTATAGCTATTTATTTTCTGTTGTTTCTAACTCGTATACAATTTCGATACGTTCTTTGTACAATTTAGATCATCAGAATACTCTCAATAGTTTGGTGAACTCTGTAAACATGAATTTCACGGAATTTCTCTATTTGTCAAGGGAGTGGGGTAGGATAAGATAAGGTTGGTAATGGCCCCCTCTGGGTTAGTTTTGGTTAGTGGAAAGACCAGATGCAGCCTTAGGAGTCAGCTCTGCCCGCTGGCCTCTCTGAGATACAGATGTTTGGCAGGAGATGAAAGTAGATTCCATTGTGCTGTCCCTTCCCAGAAGTTTGACTTGAATGGAGTATCAGAATGGTGTTTCACCCTGGATATTCCAGGCATATTCCAAATTAATTTGGATCGAGTCTGCGTCTAGTGCATGTGGTCAGGCTGCAGGATTTCACTAAAGGTCCAATTTGCATACAGAGCAACAAGGGGCAGATACGCACTTTGGAGCCAGAACTGGCAAGATTTATGGCCGGGTGAGAACCGCTGCTAAGTCAGAGACACAACTCTTCCAAGAATCCCAGTGGCCATGAAGCAATTTCTTATCCCGCTTGCCTATAGGGTTAGGATCAGATCTTTATAAGGACTGAATAATAACCAGGTGAAGTGACAGTGTTAATCATGGAAACATCTACAGCAGAAACAACCAGATAGCATCAGACTTGATTTCTTCTTTCTTAGATATTTTAAGATATATATGAAACCATATTTTGATTGAGATCTTGTAAGTTCCTGAACATGTTTACATACTGGACATGTTATAATGACAAATATAGAACATGTAGGAAGTAGTAAAAGCCACATCATGGCCTTAAAAAATGCATACAATGAATATAGCTGTGGCCTTTTTCTTCTGGCATTGAAGATAAAATGGGATTAATTAGTAAAGAATTATAGTTGGGCTATATCCAAGATAAAATTTAGCATGGAATTAGTTAAGATGGGGGGGGGGAATGAAGTAAAATATTACTTAGGACCTACAGTGTCTTGGAAGTTCATGTTGAATTTGGGAGCAATATCTAGGTCTTATGATTTGAAGATCAAGCATCCAGTTTAAATAAAACAAACAAACAAAAACCCACTTCCTACAACTAGTATAAACCAAGACAGATTTTAAAAATCTATATTTTTTCCAATTTCTAAATGGTGATGGTAAGGCTACTGTATTTGGAAAATAGAGCCCATTCCAGAAGAAACTATGTAAAAACTTTTATAATGAATAATAATACTTCATATTTAAAACCAATCTAATATAAAAGGTATATAACACAATGTTATAAACAGCAGCTTCTCAATATTTATTGAATTAGTTGAAGAGTAAATGTAAAACTTTCTAATAAAAAGCACAAGCATTTTGGCTATAAGACAAATAAATGGGGTATGTAACAATAAACAGTTAAGTATATTTAAAATTACAGAGCTTAATGAGGGGCTACTTGAGTCAATCAAATCACATCTTTGGTCACACACAATGAAAGGAAAAGTTATTTGTATAGTTCAAATTTTGGTAATCAATGGCACTCATAAGGCAGTGAGCCAAATGCAAAAATAACATTTTTTTAACAGAGAGAAAAAGAAACAATAAAAACAACATGAAAAGGAACAAATTTAAGATATGCATCTTCTTTTAAAAAGAGGGCTGATTCTGGATAGTATATGTGAAAGAGCAAAAGGATATTAAGTCCCATTGAATGAATGTGACTTTCTTTTTTAAGGTCAATTCTAAATAAAAAGATTTTTCCAAAAAAACAGATTATTTCTTCACACTTAAATTCAATATGCTACCCAAACATCTCCAACATTTTTGACCTTATTCAAAATTCAAAATATTCATTCTAGCAATAATTTTCTAACACTGACTTTGAGTATATAACACAATGTACAACAGAACGTTACAGATAATTTACAAATACCTTCAGTGTATCCTAACAAATAGAAACTGTTAATTTCCATGTCATACAGCATGTCAGAAAATATCAGTAAGAATAATAATAAGGTCTAAAAAAAAAAGCTACTTTTTTTCTGACTCACTGAGAAGCTTAAGCACTACAGGAGTTCATCCCAAATATGAAGCATTCCAAGTTTAAATCTCATAAGGAAAAAATCACTGCACAGCATTAGTTCCCCAAAAAAGATCCCCCTAAAATGAAGCGTTAGTAGTTAGCCACACATGTGCATAAAATAAGCAGCTAAAACAACTGGAAAGATTGTTTCTCACAATCATTTCTTGTTTGCTTTTTTACCTTTCAACATTCAGATATGATTTTATTTTCTCTCTAGCTGTGAAACATTCCTACCAAATGTATTTTTCTGTAAGAGGTAATACGTCAATGAAAAACAATTGCAATTTGTAGTTACGTGTTTTGGTTGTGTTTGTTTTTTTTAAATGCTTGGAGCTTCAAAATGCCAGTTGCTCAATACAGCATGTTCTGCACTGACCCATTTCTAAATATGGATTTTCTCTCCCTTTGCAAGTAAGTGAGTAGTATAAGCACAAGTGACAAATTCTAAACAAACTTTTACTCTAATAAATCTAGGGAAGAATGTAAGTTATAATCATTGCCTTTTACTCCTCTCTGCTCCAAACATAACAGATGAGTAGTTCTGATTATACTGTTGGTGAAATTATGCCCATATCACAAATTGTGAAACAAAATAGCGAAACAACATTTAAGTTCTTCTGCATGTTATAATTGCAGTTTTCATAACAAATCATATTAGCAGGTCTTCCTTTCTCACTATACCATAGAAATACACCCCAAAGTGCATTGTGATATGAAACAAAAGTTTATATGTCTCTGATTTTTTTATTTTCTTTTGTTCAGTACAAACTCAGAATAATCATTTAATGCTTTCCTAAAGGATAAATAGACTTTCCATAAAAAGTGCACTGAAATTATGGGGTAAAGTAATAATAAATGTACTATTTGTTCAGAATCTAAAGAAATTGAGTCTCAAAATGTTTTTCATTTTGATGCATATATTATTTCATATTAGACCTCTTTACCCACTCCCTTGTTTCATTAAATAAAACATGAAATAGACCTGACAAGCATGATAAGTCTATACTTGTTCTGTTTGATTTTTCAGAAATCCAGAGTGGCAAATAAACTATTTCCCTATGCAACAAGAATAGAAAAGAAAAAAAAAAAAAAAAGCTTTATCAGTTCTATTGACTTTACAAACACATATCCCTAAGAATTGTAAGCTCAGAAAAGTCAAGGGTACCATATCCATCTCTGTAACCCAACATCAGAAAAGTGTCTTGAACACAGTAAGTTTTCAAAAATATGCTTCCAAATAAATTAGGAATTGTTATTTCAGGGGGGAAAATGAGATATAACTGAGAAGTTACGCATTTACGCATCATAATTTACACTGATGGTACATTTAATCATAAATCTTAACCATTTTATCCCCCTTTTTAATGTCCTTCTACTCAACTGAATTTGCTTTCAAAAACAAGTGAGCCTCTAAAGGTCATCTTCTTTTGTAGCCCAACAGATTAATGTTAAGAAATAAACATTTGGCACTTAATTTTGGCTATGTAACCTAATGCCACCACTTTAGTTTTCTCACAAAATATCACAAAAAACTAATTATTTTTCCAAAATGGATTTGATTTCCTTACACTACAATCCCAACCAAAGAAAGAAGGAAGGAATAATGTTATTATTAAGTAAAATTATCATGCAAATGCAAATAGACCATTGGACAAAGGATGTCAAGATTATAAAACTTCAGTAAATTAAATGACTATTTTAAAGCAAATTTTCTATTTGTATTTTTTAGTTAATTGGAATTTAGAAGGAATGGAGTGCCTTATTAGAATATGTCAAAAATATTTTAAATGTATTTTAATACAGTGGACTGTAATACTATTGATTTTTCTTCCCTACCCAGAACATTTTTTCATCCTTACACATCCATGAAGTGTTCCCTTTCTATTGGAGAAACTGTTCTCTACTCTATGTGGTCCTGGTGAGGCTGTCAATCATTAGCCTTCTCCACCTTGCTCCCAATCTTTCATCACGGGGGTGAGCAGGTTACTCAGGCTGGTCCAAATATGTTTGTTGACTATGTAATTGTTACAGGAATAAGCACTTGACTCAACTGAGTCAATCAGAGTCCTTAACTGGGACAGACTATACTGATGTCCAGAGACAACAGCTCTCTCTTTCCAATGGGCTTGCTAATTGAGGCCCATGTAAGCTGAAACACTTGGCAATTACTTTCAACTGCCACTCATGGGAACAAGGAGAGAATGAGGCAAATAGAATCACAGGCAAAACTTCCAAAGAGAGAAGACCTTAAGAACATGGATTGGTTCCCTGGATCTAACTGTACCTGAGGCAATTTCCTCCTCTGGACCACCCAGTTAGTTAGATAAGCCAATACCTTTCTTTTTCTTTTTTTCCCTTAAGCTAGTATGAACTTGCTTTTTTGTCACTTGTAACCAAAAGTCTTAATACAGTGGAATATAAATAAGAGGATAAAGTCAAAGTAATGTGGAATCAGAAGTCAATTCAAAATAAAGTATTTTCTGGCAGAAAAAAGGAGTTGACTTTTTGAATGCTTAAACACACCATAATTGTATTTTAAAAATTTAAAAATATTTTCAAGAAGCATGGATTTTATTTATTCATTCATTGATAAACATGAATTAGGCAATAACTACTAACCCAACACTGTATTAGGCAAAAAAAGGAGGAGGTGGGAAATACGGTCCCAACCTTCCTGACCATTAATGTGAAAGATGTTATAAGGAGACACCTTATCTATATTCAGTACTAAAGATCCTTGGATAAATAGAAGCCCAGAAGAATCTGATGCACAGTGAGCCTCATGCTACAGCCAGTCCTTTTTAAATTTATTTATTTATTTATTTATGGCTGTGTTGGGTCTTCGTTTCTGTGCGAGGGCTTTCTCTAGTTGCGGCAAGCGGGGGCCACTCTTCATCGCGGTGCGCAGGCCTCTCACTATCGCGGCCTCTCTTGTTGCGGAGCACAGGCTCCAGAGGCGCAGGCTCAGTAGTTGTGGCTCACGGGCCTAGTTGCTCCGCGGCAGGTGGGATCTTCCCAGACCAGGGCTCGAACCTGTGTCTCCTGCATTAGCAGGCAGATTCTCAACCACTGCGCCACCAGGGAAGCCCAGCCAGTCTTTTTTAAAAGGAGTCCTAGAAACTGATTTCCAATTTTGAGTAAGTTGTACCAGTTTGGCTTTTTTTTTTCCTGTGAATATATCTTTATATTTAGCTCAGACTTTAGGTTTTTCATTAAACCATAATTTTATAAATAGACATTTCCACAACTAAGCAGTCGACATTCATAGCAGAACCTGCTAAAAGCATTTAAGCTGAAGTCTTATCAGAATGTTTATTAGGTACCCTCTTCTATGAAAATGATCTTCCTGTAGAGAAAATGATTTTGCAACGTCTTCTCATTCCATTAAAACATAGTTTAGACACCTTTCTTAGATACTTTTTAAAAATAATAATAACAACAATAGGTATTACTGAGACAAACAACTTGGCTCCAAAGGTCAAATGAAGCTTATATTTCCAGCACTATGAATGAAGTTACTTTTTGAAATGTAAATTTTACTTTTTTCAGTAAAAAAGTAAACAATCTATTACAGTTTTATTTAAATTTCCTACATGTGTGAGTGGTCATTCCTTTCCTATTTAGGCTCCTTTACTTCCCCATTAGGTATTTAGGAAGTTTGCTGCCATCACCTAGGATGCAGTGTTCTTAATTCTTTTGGATCAGGGTTATCTATAAAAACAGCTTCACAACTGATTTATCTCTTATGCTAAATATTTTTGAGGTGTGCTATCAAAAAAAATTTATGGAAGTAATTGGAAAGAGTAAAACATCTCATGGTCTTGTTTTTAGAAAAAAAGGAGGGGCTTTTCCACATCACTTTGATTTTTATTCTTTCCCTGTTATTCACTAATCGTGGTTTTGTTTTATTTTTAATGTTCTCTTACACAGCACTGCCTTATGAAACACTGCACTAGAAACCACATGGTACTCACAGGTTAGTCTGGCCTATCTTAGTTTGAATACAATTTTATTTTCAAATAAAAGTTCTACAATCACCTTTCCAAGAAACCAAAAATAATTGTTTAACGATTCTAAGATCTGTGGAAAACAGAATTATATCCTTGTGTTGGTGGGCAAGGGAGAGGAGAAAGAACAAGAGGAGGAAGAATGACTCAGTTCTGCAGTTTTCTGATTTGAACATTTCCCTGGATCTCCACTTCCCTCAGCGACATCCCCCCACCGGGATTTCTTCCCAGGCCCAATTCACCTTCTCTCCCTGCCCTCCTGCCCAATTCCACTTTGTCCTCTAACCCTCCGACCCCTCTGTGAAAACAGCGTTCACTTTCAATGCTTCTAGATACTCATATTATCAGGGTTGGAAGGCCCAAGTTACACCTGACTGCCCTCTCTGTCCTTTTCATCCTATATCCAGTGAGCTCCCAGGTTCTTTTAATTTTTTAAAGCTTCCCACATTTACCTTTTTATTTCCAGTTTTCACAGCCATCACAATTTTAACAACAACAACTAGTATTTGCCAGCTAATATTTGCCAGAGCCTTCTGAGCCTGGCTCAGAAAGAGCAAACAGTTTCATACCTAGAGGTTCAGCCCCACCCTGTTCCTGACATAATTCTGACCTGGGCAGAGAATTTATTAATTGCTTCCCTTGCAGTCCTTGACCTAGTTTTATTGTGAAAGACCTAGAATCCCAGTGCCTGAAATTAGCCCTAAGGAACTATAGTCCACTGGGGCTGTGGTTTCCCCTTAACAAAGTAACATTTCTACTCTGAATCACTAATTAGCACCACAAGTTCTCCCACAAGAATTGTGGCTCTTTTTTCTGAATGGAGGATCCTGAAATTCTACATAGCTTTTGCCATGGGAATTCTGAATCTTCTTTTCCAGTTGTCGGCTGGGTCCTAGACCTACGCCCTGAGAATTCGGAACTAGGGCACAGCCAGATACTTGACTTTGAGTAGCTACACCATCTAGAAATCCTTGTTGTTATGACCCACTTGCTAGATTTGATCCTTGCACATATCAATACCACCCCTCTTTAGACCTAAGTCATTGATCATTTAGAATGTTGGCCAGCTCTCTCCGTGGACTACCCTACAGACGGATCAATAATCCCATCCTACATGGTCCTAGCTTCCAGCCATTCCTAGCTTCCTACCACATGTTTTAAAGTCAGCCCTTCTTAGATCATTCTTAATCATTATCTCATTTAATTCACAAAACAATTTACTGATATAGATATCATTATCCTCATTTGACTGATGAGAATTTTAAAACTCAGAGAGATTACACTATAGGAGGTACACAAGGTCACATGGCTAGGCAGTGGCAGAGTTGGAACCCACACTCAGGTCTTCGTATTTTCCAATCTCATATTGTCTTCACTATGTTAGGTTTCCTTTCACCATGTTTCACAAGCACTATTGCAAGAGACATAACACAGCTTTTCATCTTTCAAATCATCCCATACATTACCATAAGCATATTCTATGTAAACTTTCACTGTTATAAATTTCATGCTCTAAATTAATCTTCCATGGTTCCTCGACTATTTATGCAAAAAGAGCCATTTCACCACTCAAACATTTGAGGGTCTCCATAATCTGGATCCAACCTACCTACCAATGTTTATCCCCCACATCATTCCACCATCCAAGCCAAACCCTCCTGTGTCTCAGCCACTCAGCCCAGGCTGTTTCTGAAGTTCTGTGTTCCTTGTTTCTAATTAAATCTACTCCAATTGTCAGAGCGCAGTTCAGATCCCACCACAAAAAGCCTCCCATGACTTCGTAAAACCAAACTCATTCCACCGCTCTGTCAATGTTACTCTAGCCATATTGATATTTTAACACATACTGCATTACAGGATTCCTTTTTATCACATAGGATGACTCACTGAAATTTCCCTTTTCCAAATTCCCACATTTTGTAATTCTCGCAGGGCGCCACCATATTCCAAACCGCGAATCGTCATTTTCCAGCCCCTTTAGAACAAAGAATTTGTCTTATATAAGTTTGTGTCCCCCCTCTTCCAAGCTTAATACCATGCCCTAACATAGTAAGAGCTCAATAAATGAGGAAATGAAAGAATACATTGTACAACGGGAAAAGAAGGGTAAAAAAGAGGAAAAGTTTTTCACCAGTACCTCCTTGAGATAATGAATTCCAAACCCTCATATATGCTAATTAAGAGTAGAGGTTAAACCAATAGTACAAAAAATGTTATACGTATCATGTTTGCCGGGATAGAAATCTAAAAATTTTGAAATGATACATTTCCCTCCAAATTAAAATAGACCATTAAAATGATTTTCCGAATCAAATAAATTTTAGAAAAGGTATTAAGTTGTTAATATGTTCATAACAAAGGCCTTTTACAGTCCCTTGTTTTGAAGTTATAAAAGTTAGAACTACTACAGTGTTTCTTCTTTTTTCAAAAACTATAATGAAGAAAGGCTCCAAAGTTAAACTCTTATCCTTGCTGATTAAAAAGTTGATTCTAAACAAACTATGCCTTAACAAAATGTGATATCTTTTACAATAGGGACCAGACCATCTAGGTCACTGGATTTTAGTGGGCAGGGGAAGGGAGGACAAAGAAAACAAGAAAACCATGTTATCACTTTTTCTCAATTAAAGATTAACTTCAAGGAAATTAATGCACTGACAATTAATAAGGTCAGATGTATTTAAATAACTTCTAGCAGGAAAAATAAATTATCGATCAATTTAGCAAATATTTTGCCTTCAGAGTACCAAACATCTGAAAGATTTAAATTTTCTGATTTCTTCCATTTGCTTAGCTTTGTGTAAATACATTCCACAGTACCATGTTACCCATTAGTTTGGTAAACCATAAAGAACAGAGAGAGATTCTCTTCTCTCAGCTCTTACCCTGAAATACACTATATGTGTTTAAATACCATATATAATTTTTAAAGATAAGATGGTACTTTGTAAATATAAAGGGTAATTCAAATTTGAGGCAGAAGTACAGCTTTTGTATATTATCAGAGGTGGTACAATCTCTGCCCTGAAGAGAGATAAAGTGCTTGATTTAGTGCCTTAAATTTCTACAAAGTGGGCAGAAATCCCAAGCTATTATCATGTTGATAGAAATCTCAACCATTAGTGAGATCAACTTTGATTGTAAGGCTCCGTTTGTCTACCTGCCTCCTCTCCCAAGTTACTGCTAGGGTTTCCCCAGAGGCGGGCTTCCCTCAGGATCACTTACAACTCCTTTTGTGACAAAATAGCTGCAGTTTAACTATAATGAGATTATAGCTATACCCATCAGCCCCCTCCAGATGAAATTCAAGAGGCTTTGTTCATAATGTGTGGCTAAAATAACGCAAATTTGTCTAAGTTCATGCTAAATCTTTCGACATAACTTACTTGAGCTAAAGTCTATCAAGAACTTCAGGCGAGAAACACTGTAGTTCGAAATTCCATTCTAAAGTTTTCTTATACAAATTTAAAAAGTGAAATTGAACAAATAAATATAATAAAACAATAACAACTTTATCTCCTCCAGTAGTCAAATACTAATTTTTTGAAGGAGATATTTGTAGTCATAACCCACAAAAAGAGTTTTCAAAAGCCAATTAGTCACCTGGAGGATTTTGAATTAATCCTTTTATATAGAGAAAAAAAATGCAAAGGGGAAAACCCACAGAGGTCGTTTCTCCTTCCCAGTACAAATATAAAAATAATTGCAAATTCCCAAGTACAATAAAATTCTATTTAAAATACAATACACTGATTTGTTTTTTACAGGGTCAAATTATCCTCCCTTTTGCATTGTCAATACATTTTCCTATATTGTAAAACAAATCGCAGTTGTAGAGTATGTACCTTGAATCCACCTACGAAAATATTTATTACTTTTTCACATTGAAATTTTTTCCTAAAACTAAACACATATGTAAACTCCTAAAATAATTGAATCTCTGTTCCATCCTGCACTTATATTTGGCCTGTCCACTAGTCGTACTGATATGTTTTAGAATCAAATTGTATGTTTTTCCTGAAAAGATCCATTTATTAAGAGGAAAAAAGCCTACATACTACCAAAAACAAATGCAATAAATCTCACTCTGTGTTTCTGAAAAACATGATTTTTAAAAACAAATTTTAAATTCTAGAACCAAATGTCAGAAAAAAACTGAGATTTTTTTTTTCCTTCAATAAATACCCAAGGATTAAAGAAAAAGCTTTGGCTTAGAGAATATATATTATCCACTTCTATTTTAGGATGTTGTTTACCAAAATATCATAAATACTTAATAGCAACTGCTCCTAGTGCTTCTAGCAAAAGGCAGTAAAATGAAACATAAACCTCAGCTGTGAAAGCCCAGGAGTTTTGCTTTGCATTTCATCACTCCACTTCCCCATACCCTGTTTAGGATGGCCCAGATTCTAATGATCACCAGAGACAGCTCAACTGAATTCCAAACAGAAATATTATGAGCTCCAGTGAAACTATTAATCATTAAAATAGAAAGAACAACAATCGCAGTCAAATACTCTGCCACCCGTTCGAGTTGCCTGACTGATAGTTAAGAAATACCATATTTGGAGGAGGAAGCAATCACACATTCCAATCCAAATTTTTATTTTACTCTTCTATAAAGCCTATAAAACTTTCAAGATATCAATACAGTGAGGAACTCCATGCTCAAAGCGGGCTCTGAGACTGTTTATGAAAATCTTAAACTTGAAATCACAAACCCAGGCTCACAGAGCTCAATTTGCAAGAATTAATACCAAATCTCCCTTAACAAACAAAATCCAGATCTTTTAGAATTTCCCTGCATTTGCAACACCCAACAAACTTCCTTCTTAACTTCTTTCTTCAAGATAATGACCCACTGAACTGGATATCAAGATTACTTTCTATAGTTTAAAATATATCTAAAATTACGAGCCTTTCCTGACCCCAGAGAAATACTCACAGAATTAATTATTCCTTTAAGAGCTTGAAATCCACCTTTGACAGGGAAAACTTGTTCCTTGGAATCAGCAATTCTTTCGAGCTTTAGAAAAAGGAGGAAAATTTAATTGAGAGGTGGTTGAGACATACAACACTTTATACACTTCATTACATGTCAATTACATTCACTTGAAAAATTATACCAGCGGATTAATTCACTGTCAGGAACTGAAGGTGATGGGACTAGTGTTACTCTAAATGCATCACAAGAAAATGAACTGAGATCAGACACAGCCCCTTTACACTGGCATCAAGTTTCAATTTCAAAACAGCTCAGAGCTCTACTAGCTGTAAATGTCATGAGACACAGGAGTCTCAGTCACACTCAACCAAATATTTAAATGTAAAATCATTTTGTGAGTGGGGAAAAAAATTTAATACATAAACCCTCAAAAATTCATGAAAAAAAATTGGTTCTTTAGGGAAAATTATTAAAGATTTCTCCTACACAGACTTCCCAAATCCCTGAACTCCTGAGTTGAGTTTTCAAACTAAAACATTTGAACAAGACTTGTCATGATAATCCTGTCAGTTGAGTTAAAGAAGAGGAGTATGCATATTGTTTTAATCCAACAGCTTTTCCAATATTAGTTCCTTCAAATGGAATAAATGTTCAAGAAAATTAGAGTTTTGTCTTCAGCTTGATTAGGTAATGAAGCCTGTCAAATTCAGACATTATTTACATAGAGCTCAAGACATGGGGCCATTTTTATAGAAAATCTTTAATGACTGATTTGAGTCATAATAAGTCATCAGTGAAAAAAATCTGATAAACTCTCCTTAAGACAGTTATGTGATTTAGATTAAAGGCTGCAGATCTGCTGGACTTACTTGAGCTTGTTCAAAGTCAAGGACACCAACACAATAAACTCTAGCCCCAAGGGACCTGGATATCTTTGCCTATTGAGAGAATGAGAGAGGGACAGAGAGAGGAAGACAGAGAGGTGAATTATTCAAATGTCAGGCTAATACATGCAGAGACATACAGCAAAGTACACTGGGGTGTAAAGAACCGTTTCAGTTCAATACTCACCTCTTTCTCTGCATATGATGGCACCAGACCATCCAACTTCCCATCTGTCAGAGCAATTATGATACTGGAGGTTTTTAAGCCTCCTGCTTTCTCAATTTGTTCATTTGCCTGAAAATGAAGAATAATTGTCCAACTCATAAGTTAATCTTAACTTTTAACCAGCATGTTCCATCAAGCTGAATTTTAAGTCTGACAAAATCAAAATATTATGAACTGGCTTTTAAAACAGGGTATTTTGTGTTAACTATTTTAATTTGAAATATACATATATTCACATTATAGAGTAGTTAGTATAGGGTTTAAATGATAAAGATTTTAGCCTTCGCTGACTATAACCACATAGAAAATGTGGTTCTCTGAATATAGCCATAGAGAAAATGGAAAATCCCATAAAAGGCAAAATGTCATCCAAACTTTTCTTATCACCATGGTAAATGTTTTCTATCTGTCTTATCCCTAGAACAACTAAAAGCATTTTTTAGAAAAATTTTAAGATAAACATGTAATGGGGTCTTTGAGTTTTACTAGAGAGTTACAATTTATTTCATTACAGAGTAAGAAAACATTCTCTCCCATACTCATAAATGTAAAAGAACTTACTAGCTTTAGTCCTTCATGGATGTATGTCTCTCCTACGGGACTAACACGTTTTAAATTGTCCAAGCCTTCACTGATTTTGCCTCTGAAAATAATATAGTATAAAATTAAACAAAAGAAAAATGAAGAAAGATCATAATAAGCACTTCTCAAGTTGCAGTTGCAGTTTTGCAACTAAAGTTTCTTTAGTAAGAAGGAAAGGAAAGAACATGGGCTTTGAGGGCAGATAGCTCCTCATACTTTTTGTCATTTTAATGAGTATTTAACAATGTCTGTATTTTAACCATAAAAAATAAAAATACTAACAATGTGAAATATCTTGAAAAAGCCAGGCATATTCTAGGCTTTTTGAGCTGAGAACAGATATCTTCTATCACATTTGTTTTACTAAATGCTAAGGAGTAAAACATTTTCCTGCATTCAAAAAAAACCAGGATGGAGTAGGTCAACTTAAGTGAAAAAGTATTTCTGCAGCACTCACCCCACCTCCCTACAAGTCAGAAATCTTCTGTGTTATCTGCAAATTCCTAAGGCACATTACTTAACCCTTACTTATGGAAATTAACATTTCCTATATTTGTCTCCCAAAGTCTCATGATCTAGTCACTTCTGTGGCTTCTTCTCACCCATCCAGACACCAGCTCATTCTCTTGCATATTGTAGGTACTTAATACATATTTGATGAACAAATGAAAGAATAAATGATTGGATGGATGAATGGATGGATGATAATGGTTCTTGACAGAGACAATATAAATGAAAAAGAGGAAAAATCATAGAATAATCTTTCTCATCAAGACTAATTAGTTGTCTCAATGGAGTATGTCTAAACAAAGTAGGACTACAATATTAACAGCTATTTTGCGTGTATAAGTAAAAGACTCATTTTTCAGGTTTTTTAAATATAGATTCCAGAGACCCCTTTGAAAATAAATCAAAAGAATCTTAAGACACAAATACAAGTGTTGCAAAAACAATCCAAAATAAAGTCAAAGTTTCTTTTTAAAATTTTAAAATTAAAAGATCCAAAGAGAGATCTGAATATATTATTTTCAGAATTTTAGCCTTTAAATAGAAGCAAAAATATACCTTTCTAAATAAAAAAGTCATGATATGGTAAACTGAAGTATAATGCTTTAAATAAAACATGAAGATCATCCACACTCCTGAGGATGATAGATAAAAAATTAATTGTAAAAAGTATATTATCTGAACATCAAGGAACTTACTGGGGTCACACACAAAATTTTATATACATATATATATTTGTGTGTGTATATATACATACATAAGTATATGTATATACATATGTGTATGATATGTATATATCATACTCTATTAAAACAAATGTCAAAAATAGTAAAAGAAAATTATTCTGTCATGCTGCAATGTTGTGTTTCCAATACTTCAAATAAACGAGTCATTCACCAGGGCCGCATTCACATTTTAAAAGTAACTTATTGATTCTATTTTAATATTGTAATGAAAATTATTATCAGACAAGTTCTCCATCTCAAGAAGTTTCCAGATAACACAAGACAACTTTCAAAGTATAATCCTAATCTTCCTCATTCCTAATTCAGTCATCTCTACTAACCCATGTTGATTGTCTCTTTTAATCCTTGGTTTAAAATCTACCTATTCTGAACCTATCTCTAACTTCAATGTACTCTTTTTTCTAAGGTGCCCCAAACATATTCATGTTCAACTCTTACTACATTGAATAATTCTGTTTCTTAAAAACATTCTACTTTAAAATAATTTAATGAATTTAATTTAATTTTTTTACTTCTTAACTAGACTGGAAGTTTACAGTGGACTATCATCATGTCTATTATTTTTAATGTAGCCCCCAACTCTGCGCTAACTACTTATTATAATGTCTTTTACAAAGTAAGTGTTCAATAAATTTTTCAATCTACCATAGGAAAAAAATTCATAATTCCACAGATTATGGAGTAAATTACATAATTTATAAACTTGTTTTATCTAAATATTTATGTTTTAATATCTACAGAAACAACTTGAAACTGATTCTGTCTGAATGCAGATAAAAACCAAATATTTGGTGCTTCCCCAAAATGAGTGGCAGCATGTCCTCAAGCATTAATGTTTGCTGCCAAAAGAGAAATGAAAAAGACAACTGAAATCCAAGTTTACGCAAACAAATTTTGCATGGTAAAAATCACCTTCTCCATTCAGTTCAGATTCAGCTCATCATTACTTCTGAGGACCAGACAACACCAGCAGAAGACTTTAAGCTGAAAGAACTTGCCAAATGTGGGATTCAGAGTGTTTGGGAAGGGAGGTCTCTGCTAGCTCATTTCACTGGAAGAAGCAGAGCACCTCTTGCTTTTCTATCTGTACCCATACCTGCCACCATAATATTCTAAGCTGCTCTGAATTGCATCATTACTTTTACAGCTGCAGAGTCATAAGAGGAAAAGTGTTCCTTGCCCATAGCCAATAACATCAACATACATTGAGTCCTGGTCCGTCACTTTCCAGAGTAACTACATAATCTGCCAGCCTCTCCTCCATCAACAAGTGTCACCAAATGGGAAATGGAAACCGAAACAAGATAGGGTCTTTGAAGGATCCCAAGAAACTAAAAACTAAGCTCTAAATTTCTCTATTAGTAAATGGTAGACTAAGGGGGAAACAAAATTATATAGCAGGTGAAAAACACAACTCATCCATCTATACTGTGACTTAAAGAAAACTCTAAAGGAAAGCAAGGGAGAAATTGATAAAAAATAAAAGAAGAAAAAAAATGGGTATGTTAAGAAGATCAGCTCCAATCCAACATCATCTTAGAAGATCAGCTTCACTGAGTATGGCTTTAACGTTATGTCTTCAGCTACGAGGAACAGCAATATCGAAACTACTTTGGTGTTTGTTGTGAAGCTGTTGTCAAGGGTGCTGCTGTCAAGACACACAAAGTCCCCCATGAGGTCACACAGCAGAAGTTTCTTTGCCATCTCTGAGTAATCACTATATACTTCCTTCTTTCTGCTAACTACAGCTATGTAAACTGTTTCTTGCCCTATCGGGAACCCCATGATAAATTTCTTACTCATTCAGAAAATTCTGCTAAGTTCATATCGTTATCATATTGCTACATCCTCTTTTTCAAGATCCTAAATTTTCTTTTTATATGTTATTAATTTTCTGCAATGTTATTATATTCTGTGCAGCTTCAAATACTTTTTGGAAAGAGGCAGAATTTAAACAAATAAAATAGGATATGAAACTTCTGTTTTACAGTTGTTGTTGTTGTTTGTTGTTGTTGAGCATCAGGGGACTAATCAACTCTTTCTTCTTGACTTTATAACTATGTTGATTGAAAAGAGAATGAGGCGGGGGTGGGAGGTGGAGACAAAAACACACTGACTCATTTTTTTAATCTATAAAATTAACACTTTCAGCTCTGTTAGTATCTCTCAAGTTTCTCTGCTCAATAGGGAAAGGAAGAGATAAAAGGGAAGAGGCAGGACAAGAAGAAAAGAGAAGGGAGGGGAAGGAAACTACAACTGCCATGCACGGTGCCACATCAATGGCTTTTCTCCATCCATAGAACACTTGGGACTGTGGAAGATGTGCATGATGTCATAACTAAAATAAAGATGTATTTTATAAATAGTGGCATAATAAAATGGTTGGCAGAAAATTCTGACTTGCCCAACTAGCACAATTAAGGCATAATTTTAAGTACCTTCTACTTGTGACTAAAGATATACATTTATAAATATATCTGTATATTTAACCTGAACTTTTCAATGAGCATCATCTTAACTTTCCAGATTTTAAAGCTCTTTCCAGGTTTCAGTCAATCAGTCTACACACATCTGCTGAGCACCTACCACATGTGAACGCTGTGATCCTACACGGTGATATGAGAACGACTCATGCTTAGTCCACAGCTACCTTCACACCCATCTCTACAGATGTAGTGTAGTTCTCCATCTAGCTGGACGCTGGGATCATCTGAAGGGCTTTAAAAAAAATCTCCTCTGGACTCTAATGGAAGAGATTCTAATCCACTTGGTGTGTGCTGGGGTCAGGGTATTTTTTGGAAATTCCCCAGAGTATTCTAATGCGCAGCCAGGTGTGCTTCAGAATCAACAACCACCCTCTATGACTATAGCACACCAGATAACATCCTATGGGGCAGAGAAACCTTCCATTTGAGCCATCAACTCACAGAATTGTGAGAGATAACAAAATTGTTGTTTAAGCCACTAAGTTTTGGGGTGCTTTTCTATGATCACGGTGCCAACTCCAGGCCAAAGCCTTAATAAGGCATGGGAGTTTCCTTTTTTGTACCCTTGGTAGCTAGCTGCCATACAAAAACTTTAACTATCCTGAGACCACCATGCAGAGGAGGAAACCCAACCTAGCCATGTGCAGAAGCCACATGCAGGAGAATGAAGACTCCAGTCCACAGTCCTAGCTGAGCTCCTAGACAACAGTCAGCACCAGCACCAACTTGCTAGCCGCCTGGGTGAGGTGATTTCAACTCTTCTAGCCATTCCAGCTTCCCAGCTGACAACATGTGAAGCGTGAGAACTGCCCATTCAATGCACAATATCATGAGAAACAATAAATTGTATTTATACCACTAATTTTAGGGTAGTTTATTATGCAGTAATAGATAACCAAAATAGAAATTGTGACTAAGGTAAAAGATAAATGACCTTGAGGAGATTGACAGTAAAGACTGGAAGAGCAGTGAGCAAATTGTTATTGGAGGCTCAGTTTCATGTTCATGTCTACTGCATTCCATTGGTTAAATTTAGTAAGCCATAGGCCCAACCCAGATTTTTAAAATTATATATTTAAATAAAAAATACTTACATACACATATATTATATATATTATACATATTACATATAGAATCATGTATACACATGTATGCATATATGTTGTAGGTATTCTGTGTTTCATTGGAGGTCACAGAAGATCAATCTATCACAAAAGCTAAAAGCTTCGTGCATCTACGCTATCAAATGCCAGTTTAGATAACTGCATAAGCATAAATGCTATAGGTATTTATATCATAGGTCAGTTAGCTATAGGTATTTATATCATAGGTCAATTCTGTTCTTTATCCTCAAGAGAATATTAGCCAGAGATATTAGTCCTTGAAATGAACAAAACTGCAAACAAAATGTAGGAATACACAAGAATTTTAAAATTAGTCAGTTTCATAACATAATTAAATGTTTCTCTTGGAAGGTAAAACTTAGTAGATTGAGTAAAATATGAAACAAAACAGTGTTCTCAAGATGTTATTCATGTCTATACAAATGATTTAGAATCCACTTAGCATTGTACTTTACCTGAGCTATTACGTATAAAGCATTTAGCAAAATGTCTGATACATAGTAAGTGCTCAATGAACTTTATCTACTACTTTTGTCTCCTTCCATTAATAAACCACAATATTAATCAGTCTGACAAAATTAGAAAAATTACATGAGGGGAAATTTGTTCATTCATTCAAATACTATACCCATCCTAGCTATCTATTTAATTGAGTCATTATATACTGCTATACAACGTACTGTATGAAGGACAAATTGCCAAAGGGAAAAAAAAAAATTATTCCCTACTAGCTCCTCAACTTAAACATTTTTAAAGGTTTCAAAAGAGTAAAAGATGATCTTTCCAGACACAAACATTTCTAATGCATCCCAAGTTACATCTTAGTAACTTGTACTTTATATAATTGCTTAGTCTTTATTTAATATGTCACTCTAAAGCCAATATATGCCAAGGTCTCTGTGGTCCAGATTCCAGACCAATGAATCCAAGGTAAAGTCCTAGATTCAAAAATATCTGCTTAAAAAATGCCCCACACAATCTGGGTTCGTGAAAATTTTTTCTCCAATTTAGTCTACACTTACCAAAGTGTGGTACACAGATCACACCTAAAGTTCACATCTGCTGTATCTTGAATGTTTATACTCCATTTCCCCATTCAATGCCTTACTGGGCCATGAGAAACCGACCTCTGCATTTTACCACCTCAGTGTGCCCGGTCTGTCTTCCAGGCACAAGCAACAATGTATTTAATTTTCTAGAACACACTCATGAAGCAGATACGGGACTTCACTGAAAGTAACTATTCACATATGCACGCCCAGAATCCGAGTTACTGCCATGCCCAGACCTCTCAGGATTACCACGACGTGTGGCCAAAACTGACTTTTCTAAACAGGAATAATTACTGCCCTAATAGAATCAAAGCAAAAACAATAGAGTCACTTCCTCTCACCGCGTCACTGGTTTGTAAGAGAACAGAACACATTTAGAGGATGAATATGTCTTTGAATTATGACAATTCTGACTAATTGTGAAAACTGGAGAAGGGGGAACAGAGAGAGTCGAGGCAGTGCAGTGGTTAGGTGGTCACGCTCAGGAGCCACACCCAGGCGTGAATTCTGGCTCTGACTCCTTAGCTGTGTCACTTTGAGCAAAGTCACTTGACTTCTCCAAACTTCTGCTAGAATCCTGGCACATGATTACCTTGGGTGGCATTGAGAAAATGCATATATATTTAAGAACTAAAAAAAGCTAAAGACTAGAACTTTGGGAATTGGCACATCATTGGTGCGGTACAATGATAACCTCCAAATCCCATTTCAACCTCAGTCTCCTTCCCAACCAGTCATCAGTTAGGCCTTCTCATGCATTGTATGCATTTAATCACCCCAACATTTCTATATGGTAAGAATGATTAGCTCCTTTTAGCAGACAAGCGAATTGGTCAACAAGAGGTGAAATAACTTGTCCAAAGTCACATAGCTAGTATACAGCTCCTATGCCTTTCTGACCCAAAGTCCAATCCTGGTGTTTTCATTTTAACAAGGAGCCTTCAGGATCCTCCAAGTTAACAGCTGAATATGCTCTATTCCTAACGCTTACTCTTTCCAACCCTTGAGTTCCATTTTGATTCCAAGATAGCTGTCTCTGGCTACAGAAGTCAATAACATTTATTTTTAATTTAAGTATTTGTTTAATTTTTTACAAATAGTATTACATTGCTATTGAAATAAAATTGAATAACCTAGATGTATGGAAATTAAAAACATGAAGGCTCTCCCCACCCTGAATCTCACTGCTAACACAACATTGTCGTTAGCAACTTGTTGCTCAACTTCCAGACTTTTTTCCATGCATTCATTATTATACACACACACACCATAAAAACAGGTAAATTTTTGGTTTGTTTTGATTTATCATCTTTAACAGAGTATTCTGTAACTTGCTTTTCTCAATTAGTATATCTTAGATATATTTTCATGGTGATATATATGGATTTTCCAATTCTTTGAACGACTGTATAGTATCCCATTCTATGTCTAAATTTATTATAGTATCATCAATCGATGAGCATTTAGATTTACTACAATTTTCACTATAATGAACAATGCTGCAGTATTTAATTTTGCACATACCTATCTTTGCACACTGGTGTTAGTATTTCAGTAGGGTATAGTCCTAAAAAGTAGAATTGCTGATAGCAGACTTCTAAACTTTTACAGATACTGGCAAATTTCGCTGCAAAATGAATGAACCAATTTATAAGTTACCAACTCTTAAAAAAAGACTATTTTATCACAAGTAAATTTTTAATTCAGATTTAAAGGAATTAGAAGAAATCCTTTCAAATAATAGAAATGTGTATATTATTTAAATTTTCATATAAATTTAATCAAACGACTTCTCTTTAATTTCCCACAAGTTTGCCTAAGGAATATTTTTTCCTAAGTTATTGATTATTATTCTCAGGTCAAACAATTATATGACTTTTTCAATTTGGGGACAGTTATATCAAAAAGAGAGCTGGAAATGTTTGTAACTGATCTATAACATAAAAATGAGAAAATTAGCAAATATAAGTCATCATTTATCACTTCTCAAGGAGAGAAAATATATGATAGCAGTTAATAACTCAGGTTCTAGAGTCAGACCAACTCAATCATTCATTCAACAAATATTTACAAGCATCTACTATGGGCCAAGCCCTGTTCTAGGTGTTAGATATATGGCTGAAGGTAAACAAGACAAAGAGGACCCCTCTGCTCTCATGCAGTTTACATTAGGGTTACGGAGTAAGATAAATTGATTAATTAACAGAACAATTTCAAAAAGTGATAACTAAATAGAGTATTGTGAGACGTTACCAGGGAGGTGAGGCAGGATTTCTTTACACCTGATGGTGAGGCAAGGCTTCTCAAAGGAGGTGATGCGTGAGATGAGGCCTCAATAACAAGCATGAGCTGGTCAGGGGAAGATCTGGGGCAGACAGCAAAACTGCTAGTGCAGAGAGAAGGTTGGTCTGTTCAGGGAATGGAAAGATGGCCAGTATACAAAACTATGGCATACAATGTTGTAGGAAAGGTTTGGGTGAGCAAGCAGGTAGGGCTTTTAGGCCATTGGGAAACGTGTGCTTTCTATTCTAAGCCATTAGATTGTCTTAAGCACAAGAGGGGCATGATCTACTTGACACTTTAAGAGACCATTCTGGCTAATATACTCCCCACCACTGATTAATTGTGTGTTTTGGACAAGTTACATTACCTTTCTCAGCTTCAGTTTCCTCATTTATAAAGTTGAGATAACAGTATCTGTTACATGGAGTTGATATAAGGGTTAAGTGAAGTAATGAATGGAAAGCATTTTGCACAATATCTAGCACATAATAATTGTTCACTAAATGTTTTCGATTAAATCACTTTTACATCGTTAAGATTACATTAAGCAGAACTAAGCATAATTCACTACCCCCAATTTTGCAACACAATAACTAAGAATATCCTTTAAAATTAGTCCTGATTCAAATTCTCTAATATTGAGAGGCTGGCTATTTCCATATTGAATCAACAGTCAGCACTTTCCTCTTACCTGATCCTATAATACAGCCCTGAGCTATATGTGTTTGTGTATGTGTTTGTGTACACAAACAGCCCCCTACTGTCACATAGCTTATTCATCCTTGTGTTACCTCCAGAGTCCACAATGCTCAATACATCATATACAGATAGGGCAGGCAAAGCAGGTAGGTAGGTAGGTAGATGGATGGACTAACAGATATATGGAAGGTAAAAATCATGGGGGCAAAAGAAAAGAAGAGAGTGTTTCAAATTGAATTATTCAAAATAATAATATTTTTAGATCATGAGTATATAAAATGCATAACTGATCATTTCTTGCCATGTTTATTATTCTATTCATGCATTTACATAGTACCAAATTCATGCTGAAACCCTAACAGAAGACACAGCCCTACTGTAAGGACTTACTGTCTTCCAATCTTGCTTCATCTCTACTGAAAATATTTAGCAACACTCTGAGAAACATGAAAGAGGTACTTCTCATATTTACCAAGGTACTGACGAATTGTAAGTAACAGAACCAAAATTGTGAAACCTGCTATATTTGACCTTTGCATTTTCCATGCACTCAGATCTCTTAGTGTGACATCGAGAAAGTTTATACATAGAATTCCCCTTTCTAGGCCTTGAAACAAGGATCCCCAATAGTTGTGGAAACATCTGTTCAGTGATCTTGCATCTAAATATGTGAATGGTTTCTACACACTTAAAATTGTATAATGGATGAAAAGTGACATTATATCCAAATATAGAGGACCAAAGAAATTTGAAAAGTTACTGACTTAATTAAATAAAATTAGTAAAAGAACAACTAGGTTTAGAAAATAATCCTTTAGGGCAGACTGTTCTGTGATATACAAAAAACTTTTCTATGCATTGTCTTATTTTTGATCCTCACAAATCTCTTAAGAAAACATGGTAGATTATGTCTGCAGTTTATAAACATAAAAACTGACACACTGAGTAGATGATTTACCCCAAGTCTCTAATCAGTTAAGTAGCAAAACTGGAATTCTTAACCCAGGCCTTCTCAGTGTACATTCTGCCACCCCAAAGTAATGTGATGTGCCAAATCGTGCAATTTGTTAAAACTGAACTTATTTCTATTTAAAAAGAGCCAGAGGAGCCAACTATATTGGAGGAAAAAAAAAAGTGCAAGTAGCATTATTAAAATTCCTCCTGGAATTTTATTATAAATCCTTTCAAGCAGGATAATAATCCCTGTATATAAGCATAATTCCTCCTGATCATTAAAATACTACATACTCCCTAGCTGCAGATAATAATAATAGCAACAAAAAAGCTCTCATCTCTTGAATACACATATGCCAGACTCTGTCCTACATTCTCCACATTCATTGACTTCAATTCTTACAGCAATCTTATGAAGTAGGTATTATTATTATCACCACCATCATCATCATCATTATACAGATGGAAAAAACTGAGGCATAAAGAAGTTAAGTAACTTGTCCATGACCATTTGGCAAGTAAATGGGTTCAGCAACTTTTAGGTGCAACATCACGCTGCCTTTTGAAATAGAAGCTTCTTTATCCCATTCTAACCCCTCCCCTATCAGATTCAACCAATGATAAGGGAAGAATCTCTAGTTGAGATGAACAGGATTTAAACCCTTTCCATGCATGTTTATGCAATACCAATCTTGCCGACCTGTGACTATCAAAGTGCTGAAGGATTCACATGTAAAGTACCTAACAGAGAAGGATTATCAAAGTGCTGAAGGATTCACATGTAAAGTACCTAACAGAGAACCCGGCACAATGTATGCAGTTGACAATTACTGAGAGTCTACTATGTGTCTGGCATTATTCTAAATCCTTTTCTCTATACATACTCCATAAATGTTAACTTGGTTCTTTTTTTGTCTTAATGGATAGGCTGAATCAAAAGTTGTTTCTTTGGAAATTAAGCTGGGCAATAGAGAAAACTTCTTTTCATGAAGGCAAGGACTGTTATATCAATAGGTATAAAAAGCTGTTGTATATGGGTTGTTAGGGACTACTGTTGCTCTGGCCCTTGATGAGACCCAGATGCACATAAAAAAGTATGAGAGGAAATATCAATGAGGAGACTGAGGTCATAAGCTGGACTCCCCACCTACAGAGAGATTTCCTCTCCAGGAAAAGTAAAACTTAAAGCACAAAGAAATTAGAAGTTGGATTGATTTTCCAAATCAATTATGTGAATTTTAAATGTTATCTCCCTGAGTTCCTTTAAATATTATGCTTTCTTGACATTTTTAAAGGAAAAAAAAAAACTTTAAAGACAAAACTTTTCAGAAATCCACATATTATGTGAAAAAAGATACAACAGCCTCCCTTGCTAATACTACAGTTTGGAGAAATTTGATTTCAAAATAACACTAACCCATTCATTTATTCAACAAGAATTGAGCAAGAACTATCTTGCATACTTTGTGTTAAATGAAGTAGACATAAAAATGAAGTAGAAAATCTCCCTTCCCACTATGGAAAGAACCATTCTTTAAAATATGTCAATGACTACTTCTAACTTGCCACAGTGATGGGTCCAAATGACACAGAAATGGTCATATAAAATACTATGATATTGTTTGGGGAAAAAAAAATACATACACACACACACACACACACACACACACACGAAAATGAAAGCAAGTCCCTTTATAAAGGTAAACATATTCAGCATCAGTGGACCTCAGAGTAAGACTGGAGATTCAGGATGTCTGCTCAATCTAGTAGATTATCCAAATTGATCCATATCTTTCTCCTCCCTAATATTCTTCCAATTCCTGGTTGATTAATATATTACATCTAAACATGAAAGATGTAGAACTACTTACAGTAACAGAGAGGGGAAAAGTGGGAGGCAGTAAATACACAACTAAAGCAGAGATAAGGGTTTCACTGTACATTCCACAGCCAATATGAGTGATATTGATTTTCAGATTACCTACTCTTTTATATTATTCATACCTCCTTTTCCCTCTATTAGTGAAGAGAACGAAATTGTCTGTGCAGTTGCTTGATTCCACTGAGAGGCCTGAATCACCACTTGGAAATATCAATCATTCCTTTAAGATTAGTCTCTACTAAAAGCCTGCAGTGAAATGATAATGCACTAACCTGTCTCCAGTTAATGGCAAAATAATGGTTGCTTGAGAAGAAAACACAATGAAAGATAATCTCATTTGAGGGCTGCAAAATAAGAAAAGAGGCAGTTAAAACATTTTTAAAAGAAATATTGATATAATACAGATGTATAGCTAGGGAGTCTCATTTAAAATCAGTCTCACTGAATGGTCCAGGCTTCTTTTAAATGGAACTCCCTAAGTAGATACACTTAACTCTGCTCAACATTACTGCATATGTCATTTTGGATTTAGACAGTGCTTCTCAGCTCTCAAGCACTCCTCCCTGACCCATAGGACTGTTTAGGAAGAGGCTAACTAGAAAGATGAATTCTAGGCCAATGGAAAATTCTTTTGTAGAAAGTGCTTCTTCCTTTGATGTTCTATCTCATCTCCTTCTAGGAGGCCAGTCCCTTCAGAGTGATTATCATTAGCAATTTTAGGGCTGGAGAGCAGTCCGTTTGATTTAATTACCACAGCTATGAAAGGAGTTCATACAGAAGTTATCCTGAAGTAAGATTACTTAAAGAGTGTCACGGACAATGTGAAAGAGAAGAACAAATCACATTTTGATTAGACATTTTCAATTTTCTAAGTCTCAAATATCACACTCCAATTGGCAACAATTGCCCTGGTTAGCTACAGCTTTTAAGCTTTAAGCCTTGATCTCACAGAACGGTTCTCATTTTGAAGACACTCAATGCAACTCTTACTAAGATCTGAAACTGAAGATGTGAAAGTAAGACCTACAAACTGAAGAGCAGAACGATGGCAAAGGGTTATACATATTTGAAAAGTCATTCTCTTCAGTAGTCACCCTTTATTTACTTTCTACAATGCACTGTTGGTTAGTAACTGAGCAACTAAACTTGAGCCAGAGAACTGTGTATTATAGAATTCCAATTTGTAAACCAGACCAAATAAGAGCCCCACTTCTTGGAAATATACTGAAATGACACATTGCTTTTGATCAAAATCTATGGGACTCTGCACACTCTTGGATTAAATCAGAAAATTTATAAACAACTCTTTCTTCTGCCTTTGACATTTAAGGATATAGGGCCCTGTTTATTTTTCTCTCCTAGACAAGTTTACCTCAGACCTTGTCCAGAAATGAGTGTTATACTTGGCTTCTTAAGCAGGAGACTGATGATTAAACATGGACAAGCATACATTTTTATAGGAATAAACTTACGGCTGCCAATAACTAAAAGCAAGGATTGCCTAGGCCTCTACAGATTGTTTGAAGTTACTTGCAACATGACTTTCAAAATGTTTTGATCATCCAAGCCTGTTTTACAGAAAACATTTGGGCTAACAAGACTGAAAGAAGCAATATTTAATGATACAGCTCCTTTTCATGTCCTTTCCATTATCTTGATAAACTTGCATTTGCTCATTGCATTTTTTCTTCTTAAAAAAAAAAAAAAAAGGAGAAAAAAAAAAAGCCTCAAAAGACTAGTGTCCTAAGGTTATTTTTAAATAGGGATGCCACTAATTCCTGGTTACCTCTAAATAAGAGAGTAAGCTGGATTTCATAGCAGTTATGCTTTTTATAGGAGAGAAACCAATCTTTCCTAGTAAAGCTTATTGCATATATAGAACAGTTAAATTTTAAACCAGCCACACGCCCACATATTGCGTAAACACAAGTCGTTTCTTTAAACACACACAAGTGCCTCTCCTGGTAGTGGGTTATTAACACGTGTTCATTTGAAGATTACCAACACTTATTTTTTTTTAATGAGGACTTCAACAATGCTAAGAATTGTATGGAAAGGAAAATATATTATGGATACTATTAGCATAAAATTTTTAATGTGGTAAATTATGAGAAAGCAAAACTGAAATTCAGAACAGATGAAAATTCAGAAAGGAAAAGACATTTGGAATTGTATCTGAAGATACTTCCCCAGAGCCTGAGTCAAGTTTCTGGGATCCAGATGAAAAAAGCCCTCAACAACTGAAGGGCTGTCCTAATAACAGCATGTGTGTGACAAGACCTTGAGGCACTTAAAAATCAACAATTGAGTAAAGGCTTTCCCTGCAAATGGTTTCCAACTTCCCTCCACATTAAACTCCCCTGCTTAGAAATGGAAAGTGGGAGAAATACCTCACAAATCTCTCTGTAAGTTGCTGGACAAAATTGTAAATTTCAATCCAGTTATTTGCCACACTCCCAGACCTGAAAAAGGAAATTGAACTGATCATAAAAACAACACATTTACTGGGGCCTAACCTGACCTCTTCTTCAAGCAAAGTAACAGCATCAGCATCTGAAACTTAGGTGCTAGGAGAATCTAGGAAGTCAACCCATCTTCAGGGACCACCTGCCTGCTAATTGTTTGGAGTAGGATCCCAGCTCTTCAAAATAAACACAGCCTTCCTTAGAAGGAAACGCAAACCACACTGGTGGGTATGTTAAACTTCAGCCAGCGTGAGGCGCTGAGGACAGAGGGGCCGAGAAAGAGTCTTGTCTGGGTTACAGGGTCGCAGAAGGCTATCCCAAGTGGCCGCAGTTTCCCAAGAAACTCCACAACTGGCCAGCAGTGACTACCCATCTCCCAGCGAGCCTAGCAGCTCGGGGATCCTCCTATCACCCCGCAGCCCGCACAGATCCGAAAGCGCTCGCTTTTCGGACAGAGATAGCAACAGGGCACCCATCACCGGGTTACCCACGCCCCTCCCCAGCTCGCACATACATCTCAGCCTCCCCAGCCACAGCTCACTACCCAGTGCCACTCTCACCAGAAGACCCTGCATCTCCCTCCCGCACTCACTTGTCCAGGACGAAGTAGAGATCAAAGGCTCCACGGCAGGAGGGCTGCTCCTGGGCGCTCACCAGCCCCCCAGGACCGCTGAGAGCTAGCAACCACAGCCCGGGGACCAGCCAGCTCCCGGGACTGCGCGCCGGGGACAGCCCCGCCAGCATCCTGCGGCCAGGGGTCTGCGACTCCCTCCTGCTCGCAGCCCCCTCTGCTCGACTCGGTGGCGACGCTAGGGTGGTAGGAGTTAGCAGGGACGCACCCTGGGGTCGGGGATTGCGAGCAGCTGGGGCGCCGGCGCCTGGGTCAGCAGGACCTACTAACTGACAGAGGGAGGGAGACCGGGAAGGAGGGAGGTCCTAGGAGGACAAAGGGAGACTCCGCAACCGCCGCAGCTGCCGCCGGAACTCTTGACGAATCCCAGTGGAAGAGCGATCCAGTCCTCCCCCTCCCGATTCCGGAGAGTTCCTGCAGACAATAAGGGCCCTCGGCGACAGCTTGCAAGAGAAGTTCCTCCCCGGCCTCTGGTCGAGCCTCTAGCGCTCGCCTGGAACCCGGACCGAGAGGTCCAGTCCGCCGGGAGGACTCGATTCCGGCTGCTGCAGCGCGAAGCGGGACAGGCACCCCCGGGACGCGGCCACCGCCGCGCAAACTTGGAGTGGAGACCCCTCTCTTCGGCTTCCCTTCCTCCGGCGGCCCAACTCCGCTCTGCACTCCGAACTTTCTTCCTTGTACTCCACTCCGGCACAGCGCAGCCGGGCCGTCCCCTTTAGGGGAGGAGGCTGAGCTGGCCCCGGGACTGGTGGCTCCGGAGAAGCCACTCACACCAGGCCAAAAGCGCGATCTGGCCGGGTGCCGGCAGTGTCAGTGTGCGCCCGAGGGCGGGGCCTGAGCCGAAGGCCGCCGAGCCACACACAAGCACACTTGTGGGTTCGTGCCGAGTTGAAGATGACTAACGCTTGTCAGTTTTTGGAAAGAGGATACGTAGTTTAGAAAAACAGATGTCCTCTAGAAACTAAACATCTCCATGTATCCTGCAGCCTCGGCCTATTTCAGCAGCTGTGCAGAGCAGCCCTCACTGTGGTTTGGGAAACTGAAGTGCAGCCATCTCAAGAGAGGCGATGCCCCCCGCACTCTGCCCCACCCCCATGACCACAAGCACACTTGCTGCACCGCTACCCAAGGAAGGCAACTTCCTCTTTCTTTATAAACCTACTTGGTCGTTTCATCTCACCAAGCCTAGAAAACAGCATGGTGGGGGGAATGGGGGTGGGGTCGGGGGTGGGAACTGAACTCTTCAGGAATGCACAGTTGTACCTCAAAATATTTCATCCCACTGTCCTTTATCTCAAGCTCCAGATATTAAGCGTTGCATCTTGCAGCAAGCTAGGCCACCCTTGCCAAACTGTGCAGGAGCAAAAGTTTGCAGGCGTTCGGATTCTCTGCTTACTCATTTTGCATTCCCTCCCTCCTCTCCTCCCCCACCACACCTGTGACATCTGCCTTCCCCTGGCAGAAACTGGCTTTTAGAAGCTACCAATCTCACTGGTATAAACACAGTATAAACACAGTGAAGTGTCACCTCCTCCTTTTCATTTGAATTAAATCAAGGCTTTACGATCAAAAGTTCATATAGTACCTAATCACATATCGTCTTAGCAATTCTATTGGTTGTCCTGCGTATTTAACTTTTCATTTACATAATCTTTGACATACAACCAGATTTGCAAGCTCTCTGAAGATAGAAACCTGCCACTTTAACAAAGATTTATTAAATACCTACTATGTGCTAGGCACTGTTCTAGGACCTAGAGTTAAGGCTCCGAACAAGATGACAAGCCCCAGTTTCCATGAAGCTTGCAGTCTGGTTGAGGAGGAAAAACAGACAAAAATACGTAAGTAAATGTCTGTATTAGAAGGTAGTTTGCAGAGATTTAATATATGGTAATATGATAGAGAATGACCAACTAGATGACTAACGCAAAGAAGGTAGCCATTCCAAGAACTAGAGAGGGAAACATTCCCAGCTGCTCCAACTTTCCGTAAGTATTAGCTTAGAACATTCAAGAAACAGAAAGAAAAACAGTGTGGCTAGAGTTCTGTGAGAAAAAGGAAGTAAGAGAAGTAGGCAGGGACTAGTATATGTGCTTTGTAAACTGTGGTAAAGAATTCAGATATTTTATATTGTGCGACTGGAGCCCATTAAAGGCGTTCCAGGGGTGGGGAATAGGATAAAGTGATATGATCTATGTTTTTCAAAGATCATTCTAGCTGATATGACACACTGAATTTGGAGGCAGCAAGAATGAAAGCCGGAAAACCAGTCAGGAGACTACTGCAGGATCAGGACACAATAAAATGGTACCTTGGACCATCACCCCTATAGTGGCTGAACTGAGAGATATGAATGGATGAGAGCTTCAATAAATACAGGTAGATCCCCAGTTTGGAAATGTCTGCCACTTAGAGATGGAAATTCCACTATCAACCACTGGATCCACCACTTTTTACCTGATAGGGGGGTAGGGAGGGTTCTGATGGGGCAAGTGGCTGATTGAGTGGAAGATAACTTACACTTTTGTTAGAAAGAAATGCAAATCCTCCCTTGTTTTCAAGTAACTGAGCTCCAGAAAAAAAGCCCAATGAGAGGGATGGCTCTATGATAAGCATCCTAATTCTGTGCTCCTCGGTCTCTCCTCTTCTTAAGGGTCTGAAACTCTGATTCTTCTGCAGCCATCAGGCCTCCAGGGATATGGTGCCACCTCTCATTTCAAATTTAGGGCCAACTCTAGATACATTAATTTCTTTGACTTCCCACAGCAAAACTGGAACGGGCTGACATTTTCAGGAAACTTGTGCTAACAGCTGTTAAAGTTTTTTTTTTTCCAAGGTTTTTATTATTTACTGTTGGTTAAAACTGGTCTTCCTTTTCAGCTTTAGTTTTAATGAAGACAGAATCCAAGATAGCATATACCTTTACCAATTAATATCATATCAGTACATGACTGAATAAAATCTGGGGGGAAAAAAATCTGCCAAAAAGTAATGACAAGTGGTTTCAAGTTAAGAGGGGGCAGAAGGTAAAGAAATATGAGACACAATGCTAACCGTGTACTCTATCCTCAGGAGGAAGTATTTTAAACTCACGTTGGCCTCCTTTTCCCCAAGCTTCCTGACTCATTTTCTGCTCAGCTTCTGGAACTCCACACCCTAGTCTAAGGATCTATCTTGGGCTAGGCCCAAACTAAAGCAAAATACTTTGGACTTAAAACTTGTTCTTCCTCAAAATTCCTAGGCCCTCCTAGACTTCCCTCATTCAGTTCTTCTTTCCTGACCCAGGCCAGCAGAGGTGATTGACATACTAAAGTGTGTTACCTTTCTTTTGTTTGTTTGTTTGGGTAATTAATTCTGCCCAGTTCTGGAACTTTTATCATTTCACTCATTTGCTCATATAAGATCTACAGCAAAGCAGGGATGTGGCCTCACCTAGCACGGACCAATAATTAATCAAATCACTTTCATCTAATATAAATTAGTGGGAAGGTCATTAATTACTGGGGCAACAAACTGTCCCAATTTGTTCCAGACTGAGGGGTGTCCAGTGACATGGGACTTCCAGCGCTAAAACTGGGGCAGTCCCTGGGATAGTCCCTAAAGCAGCGGTCCCCAACCTTTTTGGCACCAGGGACCAGTATCCTGGAAGACGATTTTTCCACGGGTGGCGGGACGGGGTGGGGGTGGGGGACATGGGGAGAGGTTCAGGCGGTAATGCAAGTGATGGGGAGCGATGGGGAGCGGCAGATGAAGCTTCCCTCATATGCCCGCCGCTCACCTCCTGCTGTGCGGCCCGGTTCCTAGCAGGCCATGGCCCGGGGGTTGGGGACCCCTGTCCTGAAGGACGCTCTTGCCCACACTATTTCCAAGCAATAATGAGGGAAGGTGAAAGCAAGGGCAGACTTAGGAATCTCAACAAGCCATGAAGAAGGAGCGGTCACAACAGCAACACTTCCTCTTCCCCTCTCTCAGGTGAGAGGACTCGGGCATTGTGTCAGCTGGACAACGGCCAGGTAAGGCTTCCAACTGACTTCTGTACCATTACAGACATGCTGGAACACTGTTTAACTTTCTATTTTAAATCAAGATCGGATGGGATAGGGAATGCCGATTTTTAAGCAGAGGGGGATGGTTACACTGAATTATTTAGATAAATAAATCTAAAATATTTCTATTTTATCAAATTATCTGCATTTCTGCTGAAGTATTTTGCTTCATAACCTGTGCAAGCCCCTACTCTTTGAAAGTTATTCTTTGTATCAAACCAAACTTCTAGTTCAACGTTAGAATTTATCACCTTACTACATAAAATATGCTAATAAATCCAAAAACATTTTAAACTCAGTTTAATGCAGTTAGAATAGCTTGATATTGATTAATCATTAATCATCATTAACCTGATGATTAAAAGTGTCTGCTAGGCCCTGTATCATCGCCCATCTCTTGCACCCAGAAAGCTCCTATGGATTTCGCGTTAAATTTTATTTAATTATTTATTTACTGAGTTTTATTTAACAAGTATTTATTGATATCTACTATATATCTGGTAATAGTCTAAGAATAAAACTTATACCCCTGTTCTCAGGAGTTCATCTTTCCAATAACCTGTCATTAATTTATTTCTATCTCCCCTGACCCCAACAATGAACAAACAGAAGAGACAAATAAGCAACAATAATAGACACAGGAAAATAAAAATAAATGTATTCTTTATGTGTAAAAAATCATATAATCTATATTATTTACAAGTAGATAACTTTGTATGACATCCACAGTGACAAACATGGCTCTCCTGGAAGTACAGTACCACACTGGAAGTGATTCATATTCACATTATGTGTAGAGTGATTCATTATATGATAACTACCGTGATTCACAGGAAGATAATAAATCTACCTATAGATGACAAAGCTTATTTAAACTCTGTCAGTACAGTCATTAAAGAATTAGATTTCCCCAATGTCTGAACTAGTTCCTGAGAGTCAACAAAATGCTCTTGGAAGGCGCAATTACTTCTAAGTTAATATCTCTATGTATGACCAACAGGGAATGTAGCCAATGACAGAGAATGGTTACTAACATCTGCATTTGGGATTGGGTGTATTTTAAATCCAGTTTCCCAGAAACAGACCTGAGACTCCGGGATTTGCCTGCAGGAGGTATATTGGGTCATGCTCTCAGGAGAAAACCCATGAGGGGTGAGGGAAGCTGAAATGGTCAGAGAGAAAGTTGAAACATGACACAGTTGCAAAGGAAGTCCCAGCCAACCCCAGTGGTAACTCTGGAGCCGTAATGGCCTCTCACAGTTGTCCTGCATTGAATGAGGCAATGGGGCCAGAGTTTTGTATCTCCTCATGGACCAGTCATTAAATGGGGCTGCCCTTTAGAGAAAGAATAACGTTGGGCAACGCAGCTTCCTCTGGCTTAGGACAATTATAAGGAGGGACTCAGCAGTGAGCTGCCAGCAGTCAAATTCCAGTATCCAGAACATCCACAAAAAGCCAAACACCTGGCAGCTTGTTTGCTGAACGTCTTATCTCACGTGCAATCTCAGACCTTCACAAACCAGCGCAGGCTCAGTCTGGCATCCTGGAATGATAAAGTCCTGTGAGGGCATCTCTTCCTCTCATGCCCTCTAGAGTAGACCTGGTCCAGGTCAGTTTCTCAATTCTTAGTGAAGTTATTCTAATAATATTCTGTCGTCCCACACCTCCTACACACTTTGCTGTGATTTATTTTTCTGAAGTGCAAAACCAATCACACCCATCGCCTAACTAATAATCACCAATGAGATACCATTTCCTAACCGTTTAAGGCCCTCCACGATAGCATTACAAATTAGCTCTGTATCTTCACCTATAATAAGTTAAGCCCCCTAATGTACTCTATGCTCCAGAGAAACCATGATAGTCACCGTGCTCCCCATATACACAATTATACCTTTCGGACTTGCCTCATTTTGTACCCACATTTCCCTGACACCATGTTCCAGGTGTCAGATTCTATCTCCTCTTTCTCTTCCCTTCCATCCTGTTACTGAACAGTTCAGGTCAAAAGCCATTATGTGGTGCCAAGCAAATGGTCTTCCAGTGGAGAGAAGCTATAGTAGTTGAGGGCAGGGTGTCAGAGGCCAACCGGAGTGAGGAGTGCTCCCCTGTGTCAGGGAAGGGCAGCCTGGCATGGAATATTGTGCCAAAAAAGGGTGAGGGGGATATCCACATGGGAGGGCAGTGGCCCAGCATGAGGAGTCAAAGAACCAGCCAGGCGAGGAGGTTACCTGTGTGTGTGTGTGTGTGTGTAGAGCGGGCGTTGCCCAATGTGAGGTTTCTGAGCCTAAATGAGGGGAGGAGGACTTCTGTACAGGGGAGGAAGTCCACTGTGGAGTAGTTGGAGCCTGAGCACACAGACTTCCACGTAGGGAGGTCACCCCAGTGCAGGGTGTCAGAGCATGAACAGAGCAAGTAGAGAGTCTACACTGGAAGACAAGCTGTCCAGAATATTGGAGCATGAGGGGGGTGAGTCGAAGGTGGGGCAGCACAGTGCCGGGTATAAGAGCCTGAGCAGTGTGAAAAGACCTTTTGCACAAGGGAACCAGCCTGGGATGGGACTGGACCCAAGCAGGGCAAGGAAAGTTTCAGAATGGGGAACACGTGGCAGGGGATATTGAAACCCATGTAACACATGGAGGGCTTTTTATCAGGGGTCCCCCGCATAGGGTATCAGAGACCAGATGGGTTATAGAAAGTGCCACCCCAGGGCAGGGTGGTGGCCAGTACAGAGTGTCAGTGTCTGAGTGTGGGTGGCAGGTGGTGACAGTGTCAGAACTCCTAAAGCGTGAGGGTATCAGTATTGGGGGAGGGTAACAGTGGTGATGAGAAGGTGGTTACATACAGAGGGATAGATAAATTAAGGAAACATAAACAACACACTTTTCACCACTAGAGAAGGAAGTTACAAATAAGGAAATGAGAAAATAGTTATTCTTCTCGTAGGTCTATGACGCATCTTGACACAACTTGATTCATAAGCCAGTTTTCAAATTCTAGTCATTTAGCTGTTTATCAGCATCCCAGATGGGGAAGTGGTGGGAATCAAAGAAAAGAGAAAAGTTGCCTGAAATGGTGGACACTGAATAAACTCACTCAACACTGATCCAACTCCCCTCTAGCATGTCTTTCTGCCTGTTAGAAAGAGCTAAGAAAATGGACATTTCCTAAACTCCCTTACAGGTTTTCCTCACGGTTTAGAATCCACCCATATATGCTCATGCCAGACTTTGGATCAGAACCAAGTTCCCTGAGGAGACAGGCAGCGCATGCAGGTCATGACAGAGGCTGTGTGCGGAAGGGAGCATGTGAGGCTCATCCAGTGGCTTCGGGGTTCACCTCCCTAATCTCAGCAGGGTGAGCAGCTCCTTTCCAGCCCAGTGCTGGAGTGTATTTGGGGAATTGTTCATGAACTCTCAGGCTTCCCTCTCCTTCTTCGGCAATCCGGATGACTCTGTGAGTTACTTATACTTCTTAATAAATCCCTTTCATTTAGATTAGCTAGACCAAGTTCTGTTTTCAAGCACATTAAGTCCTAATATTCTATAATCCCTGTGAACTTTACATTAGTCATTTTGCTGACAAATTTATAATTATGATAAAAGGTTATAAATGGAAAAAAAGAGATAAGAAATTGTGAAGCTTTAAATTATCCATTGCACTCATTTGATATTATTCTTCTCTTGGTAAACTCAGATATTCTGAAGGAAAAAGGGAAATTAGACTTGAAAAAAAAAGTTTTCAAAAGTGCTTTACAGTTTTCAAAAGTTTCACACACATGATTTCATATAATCCCGCAATAACCCTTTTTTTAAAATCCCCTACCCCTATATTGCCCCTCCCACCTTCCTTCTCCCCAGTGGTAGCCACTAGTTTGTTCTCTATATCTGTGAGTCTGCTTCTTTTTTGTTTTATTCACTAGCTTGTTGTATTTTTTAGATTCCACATATAAACAATATCATACAGTGTTTGTCTTTCTCTGTCTGACTTATTTCACTTAGCATAAAATTGAAAATTGTAAAGCACAATAGAATTTAAAGAATCTTTCATTCAACTAAAAAAGTAACCTTCACAGTAAGCAAATCAATAGATTTTTACATAATGGAAGTTTTTTTAAAAAAATAAGAAGATCCAATCGACTTCTTGGAGGATATCGTAAGACAAATACAAATCTTTTTAGTTTTCCTAAGAACACAGAAGTAACAAAGTTCAAAGAATGGAAGTGGCTATAGATAGAAACAGACAACTCGGAAGGGAGACAAAACAAGTTATAGTTAAGAATGACACCTTCCTCAAAAGAAACAAACAAATAAAAAAGACAATTATCCTGCGGATGATACCTAAATGAAGATGCTCTTAGCCCATCCATTCAGCTGAGGGAATTCAATTTTGGCTATCCTTGTTCCCTTGCCTGCAATCCGTTGTGTGAGAAGGGCTCTCCATACCTATGTCTCCACCATTTTCAAAAAGTGAAAAAAAAAAAAATCTTTCTTTTAAGCTAAGCGCTATATTTAAAGACTTTGTAGGCAACATGAAAAAGAAACTTTTTTTTTTTTTGCTTCTTCCAAACTTGTTTATATAACATTTTAAACAGCCACATTGTTTCTGCTCCAAGATATTTAAGCTGTGGTATAAACTATTTTTTAAGATAAAAAAAGTTTGAAATGTAATTTTTCTATTTGGAGTGCCTACCATAAGTACTACAATTAAAAAGATTTTTCATATTTTGGAGTCCTTGCGTTTCTCATGGAAACCGCTTGATTAGTGCATATCCAACTTTATTTTAACAGCACATATGGCACCTAGATTATCTATCCCAGTTTTCTTGGGAGGTTCTTTGAAAGGAGCAGTAGGAAAGTTGTCAATCCCCAAATGGCCAATGGGTTTCATATGTAGCAAATCTGGCTAGCAAAAACACCAGCTTAAGTTCACCAACACTGGACCACAAGTGCCTGAGGATATTTTTTAAAGTTTAGTAAACCAGAGGTTTGCTTTTGACCCTGATCTTTATACAGAGTTAACACTTGTTCATCAAATAAAGGGAGTCTCAATTTGAAGAAATTCATTTCTACAAATTTTTAAAATTTATTAATCAAACAAATATGCAATGCCCACTCTTTGCAAAACACTGATCTGTGCACTTTGGAAGACAGAGTCTATTAAGAGATACTCTAGTGAGATATTCTAGTTATTGAACGAAGATAATTAAATAACTATAATACCAAGATTAAAATGATGTGATGGAGTATAACAGGAATTCCGAAGAGTGAGAAATTACTCATAGCTGGAAAGATTAGGATCAATGGAGGGCAGAGCGTTTAGTCTGCATTTTGAAAGATGGGTAGTGCTTTTAAGATTAGCCCAGATGAAGGGAAGAAAAGTGTGCAGAAAGAAAAGGCATAAACAGCTTCTGTCTGAAGATGGGGGATGGTGAAAAGATGGCATCATCAATTAAGATGTGTAGAAGAGCAAGCATATGTTTTCTAAGGCACAACACTGTGATTACCTTCTTTACCTGTTTCATAGGATTAGTATTGTGTTTTAATCATGTATCTTATTATGCTTTCTCTAGAGTACTGTCATCATACTCTTAACAAGTAGTATGACTACATGATACCTTAAAGTTAATGTTAAGTCACCTCTTATGGAAAATGTGCTTGGAGAAACAACAGTCTCCCTGAGCCCCACTCCAGCCTCCATCCAAGGGAACAGAAGCACAGAGCAGTGAATGTACAGAGTACCTAATAGGCAGGGAAAAAACTTAATGCCAGTGGAGTCCTGAGTGTGTGAAGGGAGAGAGTAGAAAGTAAAACTAATCCAGCTGGATAAGGTCCAATACGTAGAAGGCTTTAGGTCAATACTGTCCACCATCTGTTTTGGTAAATAAAGTTTTACTGGACACAGTCATGCCCATTGGCTTACACATCGTCTGTGGCTACTTTTGTGCTACAACAGCAGCAGAGCTGAGTAGCTGAGACAGAAACCATATGTCCCACAAGCCTAAAATATTTACTATCTGAACTTTAATGAAAAAGTTTGCCAACCTCGGCCTTCAATAAAAACCTTTTAGTGTTATGGACATTTTCGTGGAGACAATAATAAATTTTAAACACCAGAGGAGTTCAAACAGAGCTTTGCTTTAAGAAGGATAACCAGGTTGCTTTGGTGAGACAAATTAGAGAAGAAAGACACTGGGGAGCTGAGAACACTTAAAACTATTTTCAAAATAGATAAAATTTGGTATTCTTTTCTTGCTTTTTATCTTGTGTTTAATGAAATACTAAAGCCTAGGTTGATTAAAAACTGCAAAGTTAACAGTAAAATTAGAAGAATGACACTTTTAGGAATGGGAAGGGAAAGGAATTTCTTTGCCTCGGAGAAATATTCAATACATGTAGTCGGGAACTAAGTTCTGCCTGGGAAAAAAGCTGGAGATTGGCAGCTGTGCAGAAGACTGTGGGTGAGAAGGCTCGGAGGAAACAGCACATGGGAAATCTCATTGTTGGAATAGGGTCCCAGAAGGTCTTGACAGTAGGTAGTAAGCCTGCCATTTCTTTCTTTTTTTTTAAGATTTATTATTTATTTATTTATTTATTTTATTTATTTTTGGCTGTGTTGGGTCTTAGTTGCGGCATGCGGGATCTTTCGTTGCAGCGCGGTCTTCTCCCTAGCTGTGGCGTGCGGGTTTTCTCTCTCTAGTTGTAGCACGGGCTCCAGAGCACGTGGGCTCTGTAGTTCGGCACGTGGGCTCTAGTTGTGGTGCGCGAGCTCAGCAGTTGTGGTGCGCGGGCTTAGTGGCCCCGCTGCATGTGGGATCTTAGTTCCCTGACCAGGGATTGAACCCCCGTTCCCTGCATTGTAAGGTGGATTCTTTACCACTGGACCACCAGGGAAATCCCAAGCCTGACATTTCTAAACCAGAGTCTTCAATTCCATTCATAGGGTTCACCTCAAGGAAGAAGTAAATTTGGTTAGAGTAACAGATCCCAAGGTGAACTAAGGAAAGACAAAAGGAAATATCATTAAGCTACAAAGTGTCTCATAGAAACTCCGGAGCAGAGTGTAATGGCACTTATAGATGGGATTAGAGTCTAATCTGGAAGATCCAGGCTCCAATTTCGAATTTCCAAAAAAGAAGGTTTTGTTGTATTGGTCTAGTTTGGATCAGATGTCCATCCTTGACTGAAACTCAAGTTCAGAGGCAGGAACATGTAACCGACACACGACAGACATGGCCTCACCCCTGGTGGTGAGAGGACATTTCCTAGAGATGGCATACCAGGAAGATACCTTAGAAGATGTCCCCCACAAGAAGAGTAGCCCCTCTTTTATAAGGAGAGTCATGGAGGGAGCAAGATTCACTTTACAAAAATTCTGCTCACAGCAAAATTCTTTGGGAGACGTCAGTTCCACAGAGTACAATATGTGTATTGTTTATACCGATCATCTCTTTTCTGTCTAAAAGATTTTTCTCTCACATGAAGCTCAATTAGACAAAGAAAAGGCTGCAAATGACTTTTATAAATTAATTTTTAAACAATTACAGTCAACATTTTGATTGATAATCTAACCAACTATTAAAAAGAAATAAAATTCAGTGCATGGTTCAACCAACAAGCTTCTGTTTTTGAAACTCTGACCTTGACAAATTTGCATTTTAAAGACACTCATTAATGATTTCCCTTCTGAGGCACAAATACTGAATATAAACCAAGGGAGCCCAAGTAGGCACAAACATCAATATGTAAAGGATATCGCAGATAAATTCATTGCACCTTGAGGTGATTAGTTTAAAACTCATTGAATTTCTAGTCTTTGCATTAATGCTCTTTTGTTCATACATGATATAGTACAAGAAGAATCATGTGGCCGTCAAAAAAATATGCTAACAAAGTTGATATCTTCACTATTCATCATATCCTTGACACTTCTAACAAAACGGTTTTCCACCCTGAATTGACAGTCAAAACAGAGAGACTTCACATAGAATTTTAAACTGCATTCATGTTAGATGGTAACACAACACGATACCAAACTCATGAGATCAAACAAAAAATTTCTCTTTTCCCTGATGCTGACTTAAGAAGTGTATCATCCCTTTTAACTAGTAATTTTTCTTACAAGAGTATCTTGTAAGAGGTAAAGTGCATTGACATTCTTCATATATTACTTTATGCTGGGATTTAAAACTGAAAGCTAGTTCCATAGGGAAACAAGAAAAAAATAACATTTCTAAGTCTCCTTGCTGTGGCTTACTAAGAAAGTTAACAGTGCAGGCTAAAAGTGTGTATCTGAGTATAAAATAAATTTCTGAAGAAATATGACAAAATGTTTGCAATCACCCTCTTGCTGAAAGCTATGGGTTATTCTGTTTCCAGTGCATGGGGGGATGAACCTTGTGATTGTGTCTGCATTATCAGCTCTCTCTTTAGTAAGATCTCTACTAGCAAAATACGTATTTAATATTCTTGATTCTAATGATTCAGGAAAAAGTTTTGGACTCCTTTTGGTATTTTCCCTTTCCCTATCTGTCCACCCACCTCTTTCTAATTTATTTCTAACTATTTCTAACTTGCTTATTGATCCGTATTTATACACAGATATCTCTGAAACATTTGTCTGTGAGCACATATATATAGATTCATCACCTTCCGTATATTAACCTTAAAACCTGCCTCAGGTAAAGAAGATCTTCCTTTCCTTTTACCTGTGCCTTTAATGTCTACATCCTCGAGATTAAACATTCATTTCTTCCAACCTTCCTTCTCTGTAGGGCTCTGTATTTGGAGCTTTTATATAAATGATACCATCTGACAATGAATTTCTGGAAAAGGTACTATATCTTCTGGATGAGAATACTGATGCACAGAGAGTCAAGACTTAGCTGGTACACTGAAGAACAGAGACTTAAGGGCAAGTCTTTTGATGGATGCCCTGTGTAGTTTTCTTTCCATGATGCCTTGGCCCTTGTTCTGCAGGGTCTCCCCATCAAAGGGCACAGCTTCTGTCAGGCAACTTTCATCTGCACAGCTCTAGATTTTACTCCTTCTTGACTTATTTCTACCTCATCCTTTATAAATCACCTCTCCATTAGATTATCCAATTTGAATGTTTTTCATCTGTTTCCTGCTGGGAACGTGATTGGTATGGCTCACCCCTAAGCAGCACTCTCCAACTCTCTCCTAACTTCCATCCCCCCTCCCATTTCTACCAGGTCCATCTCAACTACTCTCTCACTTGCTCCCATTAAAGTACCCATTCCTGCAATTCTTGTTCAAAACAAACAAGTTCTTCAAGTGTTCCTCATAAGGACAAAACAATCTGATAAAAAAATTCACACTAATATATGCAACACTAATAAATATTTAATGCGTTAACTTTCCTTCTACCCATCTCCAAGCTGACCAACTATATTTGCATATTTGCATTAATCTCAAAGAATAAATATCTAATGGCAGAATGCCAGCCATCTGTTGCAGGTGGCTTAGGGTCAGATCTTTTTAACTACGTAGGCTCAAAGGTCTATGGTTAAGGGGAGGGATTACTGTCTAGGGCTGAGTTTCAAAGCTACTTTTGTAGCATCTAACTCACTCTCTCCCTATGTTGAATCTGGTTGGTGATGAAAGCGTCTAATAGATAAAAATTAATTAGTAATACATTAATATTAAACAAGAGTAAAAGACTGTGCTTTAGATGGAAAGTTCCAGGAGGGCTTTCTGTATAGGACAATTATGTATGGTCTCCAATTCTAATCATATGGGCAGTTTGCTTAATCAAAAAATTTTTTTTCAATGAGATAATACTGTCAAATAGTTTTCAATGAACGTATTCTTTGTTATTTTGTGTAATTACTTATTCTTTTCCTATTTAATATTTAAATAGGAAATATTTAAATATTTAAAGTCTTAAAAGACTTTAAGAAGTCTTTTGTGCATTTCAACTAAATAAAATATAAATTAAAAATATATAACAAAATTTCCTATGGACTTAAAAAAAAGTAGACACATTAGAGAGGATTGAAGATTGGGTTGTCTGTACCTTATCAAATAATAACCCAAATAAAAATATGCTTCCAGACATGTACAGATGGCTGTTTTATAATCACTGAAACTTTAAAAATGATGAAATATGGCTGGCCTTTAGGTTTCCTGGATAAAGTCTATTATAGGATGATCTAGCATCTGAGGATCCAGAGGATGTATAACAAGTGTTATCACCAAAATAATGTTGGATAAAGTCTTCAGCGGAGCAGAAGTAAGAAAGCAGCCTGGGGCCTTGGGAACCTTCTGTCTGGCCTGTGGCACCATTATCTGCCACAGTATCTAGCCTGTACAGAAACCTTATTTTAATTTCGCTTGGGATCCATATGTTTCTGACGACCTTTCCTTGCAAAGATGACTTTTTTTCCCACATTTTGCTATTTTCTGCTTTCCAAGCATGTGGGTATTTTTTTAAATTCTTTTGGTTTTGTTGAAGTGACATTTCACTAGCTAAGACAAACAGAGCTTCTAACATAGGGTAGTGATTAAAAGAGTTTGATAGCATCTTAAATGTACACATAATATAAAGAACAGCACAGATTGTGCATTCTATATTCTGACACTAGCACCTATGATTCTAACTCTATATTTGTTTAATCCAGTAATCATGTTAGCTTCATCTTATCAAAATGAACTCAAGTTCATTTTCATTAATTGTTGCGTTTTCTTGTAATGCACTTATAGGTATGTTAGAAAACCTTCTGGATACATTACTCATTCTTAATCTCTGCACAAACTGAGTTTTCCAATTATTTAAAATATGTGATACTCATTAAGAAGGCATGACTGGAATGTGGCTTGATATAAGGGAAGGCTTTAACCTAAACAACTGTACTGAAAGATCACTGAAGAATAAGCGTCACCAGATGGTCTGCATGAAGTCAAAGAACACAGTTCTGTCAGTGTAGTTTCAGCACCACCCAGAGATGAAGGTGACCTGGCCATCTGACATGGACTTTCCGGTTGCTTGGCAAATATCGCCTTACCGTGTGTTGAGGGACATCACATGTCATAATTTGATGATATCAGCCATGAAAATCGTCCCATAGCTATGCTCTGATTGCATTTCTACCAACCAATTTGAATTTCCATGGAAACATTTTTTTACAGGGGAGAGGATGTGCATACCAGGTGATATCAGTATTTTAAAACTCATTTGGCAGTTGTACTTCTCACTGAAAATTAATAAATGGTCACACTGAGGTACCTATAACAAAATTATTGTCTCTATCTTGCTCTATCTTGCTTCCATAGCTATGCTAGTGTTTAAGCAACTCCTTTAGTTTCCTTTTTTTTTTTTTTTTTACCACCCTCCCTATTTCTTACCTCCTAATAAAACCAGCTGTAAAGTGTTGTCCTACCTATTCTACAGGGTAATTGTGAAAATAAAGTGAAAGAATATAAGTTAAAGTACTTTTATTAAATATAACAACTATATAATTTTATAATTGAAATTAGTACCTTGCACCTTGTAGGTACTTAGCAAATACTTTGGATTTATTTATATGCCACCTCGTTCCACAAAGGAGTTAAGTCAACAAAAGATTAGTTAGGAAAGTTTTCTCTCCTCTTCCTAAGTAGAATTAGCACTGTTTCTTTCTCATTTTCTTATCCCACTCCTAATCCTTGATAAGAAGAGGAAAATAGTTAAATCCACTTTCAAATACTTTAGCAGCATCTTCTGGTGTTATCTTTATATTTCCAATACTATGTAATAACAAATAACATGCTTATTGCGATATACCCTGATTTGTCACTAATGAAAACATGCTATAAGAGAGCGATTTAACTCCCTTATACCACTGCCTTGCATGTAGATATTTCCCTCCCCTTATTTTTCCAAAAGAGCTATAATATCTATAGGGTTTTTTTTTTTCTTTTTTCCCCATGGGCTGTGTTTTCCCAGAGAAGAATCCTACAATCTCCTGCCTAAAGAATATAAATTTGGCCTCCAGTATTCTGTATGTTAAGAACCCCATGGAAAAGGGTTCTGAGAGTCTCATTTTTCATAATGCAGACTTTCACATTTTCCCGATCTTTATTACGGTATCTCCTCTCCACATCCACTCTTAACTGTATCTGGAATCTCTATGAGCAAAACATCTTTGGTTCAACCAGTTAACCTGCAGGCTTCTGCTTGGGGAGGAGATAGAATAGGGGGAATGGGAGCGCCTCCTTATAACACAACACTGTCAACCTATTCTCCTGCTTTCAGCCCCACCCCGCATTCTCACCTTCAGAAGCACCTGTGGTTTCAATTCAGGAGTAATTCCAGGGTTCAGCAGTTTTAATTAGCCTATTGGTAGGCTTAGGTTTCAGCTTTCCTAGATCTGCTAAGTCAGTTACCATTTATCCATCTGCTTGGCAGTCTCCAAAATTATCCGTTGTTCCAAAAATGTACTGGAATGTTAAGTGAGTAATTGAGAGGTGAGGTCTTATACTTTGAGTTAGCAAGCCAGATGAACCAATGAGAACACACTTGCCCACAGTGTTCTCAGTATCCTGGCCTTCTCCAAATCTATTTAGGGAATGAGAATGTTGATTAAGAGAGGAAATTATAGATTATCCAATTTCCACTTAAGTCTATGATTAAATAACCTTATGTGAAAATTGCTTGTAAGAACATACTCCCATCACAATTTCACATAGACTCTTAGCTTCTCTGTAAATCTATGCTTCTTGTCAGTAAATCCCCAGTGCCAAGCATGTGCCTGATCGAAAATTGGTGCTCAGTAAATGTTTGTTGAAAGAATGAACACAAAGACCTGTCCCTCAGATAGAGGTTTAGTTCAGTTCAGCAAGAAAGTTTCAGGTCTTATTGTCGTTGTTATTTTCAAATGGAATTATATTGCATCAATATTGGCTTCATGATTATACAGAACAGCAGTGAAATCCTCATGAGAAACTTCCTTGTACTTCCTTATTCACAAGTATTGCAAAAATATGAATCTTTCTTAAGATATTTTACCTAATGCCTACTTTGGATAGAAACTGGAAATTTAAGAGGAAAACTATATATAATGTATATATGTTTCACATTTGAATCTCATGCTCAAAATCAAGATGTTCAAGAATTGAATATTATTTCTGTTGTTCTAACTACTAAATTTCTACTGGGGTAGAAAGTAAACAATTTCAGTCAATCCTTGTGACTACCTACTCCCTTTTTCAAGATGCATCTACAATCAGAGGGATTTCTTCAGTACCAAGGTATTTATATATGCAGAAAGAGTGGAGGATGGGCAGATAGAATCTGGTCCTCAGTGTCATGTCCACAGGGCATGTGCCAACCAGCTTCAGTCTGCAAAGAGGAAGAGTGTGGAAGATGAGCTTAAGAGGAAGGACAGTGGGAATGGGAAATGCCAACAAAAACTTGAATAATATCTCAAAAATATTATTCCACCTTTCCCAGTTGGAATCCCATGGGGTTGATCTACTTTAGTTTTTACTTTATCACATCCTTGCCCAAACCTCTTCCTTGTTCTTGTCCTTCCACAAGCTCTCTGCATCCCCTTCCCACATTCCCCAGTGGCTTATTTCGCCTGGCCCAGGCTGTTTGTGTCTCACAGTTGTCCTGCTGCCAATAGGGTGGGATGACCAGGTCGAGCCAAGCTATCTGGATAATGTCACTCCTGGCAGCTGTAACACACTATGCCTTCTTCACATTAGGGACACTCCCAGGAATCATGTGGGGCCCACTTATACAAAATTGGCTCTCTGCTTCATTCATCTGGCAGCCAAGACCCATAAACTAAATCTGGTTTCCAGCAACAGCAGTGGTAACATCAATATCAAAATTAGTTTGATCCATTCCACAAATGTAAAACTTTGTTTTTTATATGCTTTGTCAAGTACTTCTGTAAGCAGTGTTTCTGGAGACCACCTCCAACCATGATTTATACTGAGACCTTGACTTTTATGAAACACAACAATAATAGCAACGGACATAACAGTTCTAAGCTTAGGCTAAATGTTTTACACAAACTATCTCACTAAATCCTCATCACAATCTCATCTCCATTTTACAGATAAAGAAATAGAATCACAGAGAAGAGTTACACTACTTGCCTAAAGTCATCTAATATAAATACTCAGCCCAGAATTAATCAATAATTTTATCAGAACCTGAACTCTTAACCACTGTCATATTTGACCAACCAAATTGACGTAAGAATTTATAAGTAATCTGTAACTACAGATACAGATAGTACCAGAAAATCAGGTATCATTATGAAAAGAGAAATTTAGACTTATATTAACTGTTCTAGGTTAAAATATTTATTTCTCAATTAAAATACTAGCACAGATATATAATTAACAATAAAATGTGTCCTGAAGAAAACAAGAGTGGATAGGTCCATTTTTTAACTTTAGAGACACATTTGTAACTATCACAATGGTGAAACCACTAACCAGAGAACCAAAACGAAACCAAACAAACAGAAAACGTATCATTCCATTTCCACCTCTTTTCCTTTTTATAATTTTCTTCTACTGGTACCTGAATATAAAATACTATGGAAATGTCCATTTATTTATCATCATGTTATGAAAAGACAGCCTGAGATAGGAGAACCACCACTAAACCAGGAAAGAGACTACATTTAATGCAAACTCAACCACTAATCAGCTATGAAAATTTAGTAGATGTGTTGCTTAATCTCTCTGCCTTAAAGACACATTCTGCAGAGTAAGGGGGCTGGACTGATTAAACTTGCAGATTATTTCCAGATTGAACATCCTATTATATCAGTTACGTAGCTCATGTTACAAATATTCCTCTTCTGAACTAGCAGGCCCAGAGGGAGCTCTTGAAGAAGAAAAATATAACAGGAAATTAAAAATAATTAAGGATCTCTCATTACAGATCAAGCCCGAAGTTCCATATTTCTAAGAGGTAAGTAATTCTGTCCTCTCAACTATTATATAAATGCAGTTGAAATTACTCCACAGTAGCATTTTTACCACTGGGGACTTCTATCTTAAATACCTTTCTTTGTCTTACTGTTACTTATTATTCTGTGTTCTCATCTTTTTAATTTTTTTTAATTTTTATTGGAGTATAGTTGATTTACCATGTTGTGTTAGTTTCAGGTGTACAGCAAAGTGAATCAGTTATACATAAACATATCTCCACTCTTTTTTAGATTCTTTTCCCATGTAGGCCTTTACAGAGTATTGAGTAGAGTTCCCTGTGTTATACAGTAGTTCCTTATTAGTTATCTATTTTATACATAGTAGTGCATATATGTCAGTCCCAATCTGCCAATTTATCCCTCCCCTCTGTTCTCATCTTAAACAGAATTGACACCAAGAAGTTCTCCCTGAATCCCTCTGGAGGAAGATAAATGCACCCTCTGTGTTCCTTAGTACTCTCTGCGTTTCTTAATAGAGACTTTTTATGATATTTTGAATTGATTCTTCTCCAAACAGTATCATAAGCTTGAACTGAGAGTCTCTTTTTCTCACCAGCACCTACAACAGTTGCTGGCACGTAATAGGTGCTCAATAAATGTCGACTAAAATTTTCTCTAGTCCAATTTCCTCACTTTACAGATAAGAAACTGGAGCTCCTGGACATGAACAGTAGACTCCCAGGAAAGAGCTCTTTTTGCCACACAGCACTTTCTCAAACTTTGAAGTATGTATTATATATTTTCAGAGTAACTTTAAGTAGAGATAGGGATGATAATAACTATATTATAAAACACAAATATTATAAGACATACGTGGAGTTTAAAAAAGTCTTGCCATAGGTAAATGCAAGCAGAAATAAATTTAAATTGCTAGCTGATAGTGAGATTAGATATGATCAAAGAAGTTGTTGACAATTCCTCATCTGTTAAAGCAGATCACAACCATGACTAATTAAAGACATAACATAGGTATTTAATCCCAGGACTAAACAAGGAAAAATCCAGAGTTATCAGACTTAGAAGGAAAGAGAAAGTTTAAAACTCTTAACATCTTGTTAATAGATGGACAAGAATGATTTGTCCACACACACCACCGCCACCACCATTCATATGTCAGGTTTTTTAAGGTTTTAAAATATCCAGAGGTGTATATGTGCATCACAGAAAAACATTCTACTTAAATTATAAAGTAATAAAAAATTTAATGAGTTATTAGTACAAGACAACTATGAATCAAATGGTAGACACTTGATTTTATTCCTAAATCTGACTTTGACTCATTGGATCATTTCGAGTACTTAAACTTCTAGAATCCTCCACAGGCAAAATGAAAGCAACCAGTGGTCCCATTTATTGACACGGAGTTGTCAGCTCATCTGGAAAACTGAAGGGAGAAAAAGTATGGGGTGAGAAGTGACAAGATAAGGGTAAGACAGATACTAGGAGAAAAGAGAGTAAAAGAGCAGAAATGGGTTCTCAGTGGCAGGGGAGGGAGGTTGTCAAATAGCCCAGGTCTCACCCTTTGTCTTCCTTGTGTTTTTTGATGCTGCAGCAGTTACCTGGGGTCCATGGGGAAACAAGCATGGGAATAAAAAACAATGCTCTAAGAATGACAGAGGGAAAAGAGGAAAATGCCTTTTAATATTACTTGAAAAGCTTTTTTTGATTCAATATGGTTTAATATAACAGAATGATTCATTGAAAAGAAGTGATTTATACTCTGTAATTAAACTATGTAAAGCTCAGTAAAAAGTTTAAAATAAGCACCTAACACAAGCACCCCATTCACAATCTAGCATTCATATATACACATAACTAACCACACAACTGATAATTACCAATATCTCATAATTTATATATCAATGTAAGTTGTAGTTGGGGATATGATTGAGGGAGATTTCTTGCCTGTTCCTACTCAGGATGTTTTTTCTTCTCCTATTTGCAAATTGTTGAAAAGTAGCCTCTGTCTAATGATTTTGTAAGGAAAAGTGAACATATCTTTCCCTGTGTAAACCTCCCAATTCTTTTGTTATAAAAATATATCCTACACCACCCTCCAATGTACAAATCCCACACTCACTGGGATATGTCAGCAAAAGTCTGCATCAAAAGAAAAGGGCTCATATTAAAATAGAAAAAACAGGCCTTACACATTGGAGGAATATTTTTATAAATACTTAGAACATTATAAAGTATTTTAACTGTTGCAATTTAGATGTTATTAATAAAAATGGACACGTGCGTATCGGTAAGCAAAACAATGCTTGGAAAATAAAGAAGATGGTAGATTTTTTTAAACTGGATTTTTTAAAGGATGAAAGATGTTTCGTTTTAAAATACATTGTAGTTTCAAAAATGCAGAATAGAACATCAAAACTGGAGGAGATAAGAGAGATCTTTTAGATCTTTTGAAGGAAAAGGAAACTATCAAAATTATTAAGTAACTAAAAGTTAAAGAGCTCAACCAATGCTTCTGCAGGAGACGTTTTTAACCCTTAATAACTGAAGGAAATAGAGGGTGGGGTGGAGACATGACTTCTTTAAGGCCATGCTATTCCACCTCACCTCATCTGACTTTCTGTTCTTGATCAATCTCAAACCCCGAGCGGATTCTCTCCCCAGCTTCTGTCTCCGTCTCTCTGCTTTGTGCTCCCACAGCTGGGTGAAGTGTAGTTTTTCTTTTTGTGTTCTTAGAAAAATACACCAAGTAAAAGGTACTGCTCCATCTCACGGTTATTTTATAAAATTCTCAGGTTCCAAGGTTTTTCTCTAAAATTCCCCTGAAGAAAGAGAAATCTTCAGAATAACAAGTGATCACTCTTTCACCAGGAGTAGGGACGGGAAGGAATAATAACCCAAGGGAGAAAAAGTGATAAAAAAAACAACCGCTTATAGTGGTGTTTGGAGAAAATTATGTAAATATTTATGCAAAGACAGCTTTGTAGAACACATCGAGCTGCATCAGAACCACTTGTGCCAGTGCGCACAGGCAGCCTCACAGTTGGATCAACAGCCTGAAAAGCAGATGTGCCAATTTCCTATATTTGATTATGATGACTCCTAATTATGCCAAAGCTGTGGCAATGTCCTTCCGTAGAATGACTGTTAATTTTGTTTTGCTAAACCACACACACAACCTGCTTTGGACGTGTAATTCATTGTCACGTTAAGTCTATGAAATACTCATTCGTTTACCTAATAGTTCTGAGGACAATGGCTCACAAGGATGCTGTTTTCTTTTTTAATTTGGCATTCTCAAGCACGCAGGGGAGAAAAGAAAGAAAATATTCATCATGATAGAGCCATGCTGTTTGACATCAATGAGACTTTTCCCCCACAGTCTACAAATGAAAAGAATACCCTTATATCGTTTTTCTTGTAAGGGCAATTTTCTTGCTTTGTGTTTATATTTCCAGTCAACAAAAAACTCAGCACCACTTATGATTAGGCATGGATTATAAGCCATAGCAAGCTGATAACACCTGACAGTACCAAATGTCAAAATTAACAAAGAGCTTGACCATTGAGGTGCTTAGTTGCATTGATAGTTGCAGGGGAGAAAGCAAGATATGACCAATTCAATAGTCATAGAGCCTTCCATATGAGGCCTTGAACTTCTCTGGCATACCTAAAGGAGTATTTGCTAGCCTGGACTTTAGTAGGTACACTCTTTTACACTTTGACCCCACAACTGATTTTCATATTTGCTTTACAGTTTAAAACGTGCTTTTCCCTTATAATCCTTTATCTAGACTGCAGAACAATCCTATGAGGTCAATGCTATTATCCTTATTTATAGATGTAGAAATAAGTACAGAGATGTTAAATTACATGTTCAAAGTAAGTTGTAGAACAAGGACTTAAATGCCAACTTGTATGCAAATCAAACATTATTTATTAAGTACCTATTTATTAACTAGACTTGATCCTTATGAAAAATAGTGACAGACGCAAAGCTTGAGTTTGGCCCCTGTCCATCTCAAACTTTTAACAAATTGTAACTGTGTCTCTCTCCCTCCAGGAATCTAGTGGCTTCCTGTCCCTCTCTGTATGAAGAACAGACTTAGGCTCCGCTACCCTAGATTCTGGATCTTTCTGTCCAATCTTTTCTCAAATCCCACCTAATCTGCCTCTTTACAATCCTAATCCAAATTCACTCCCTACGGAAAAACTTTGAGCCTTAACTGATTGTCCCTACAGTGTAACCTTCTAAAAAAAGGAGGATTCTTGGTCTGTTTTCTTCATTCTGCATTTCCAGCAGAATACTGAGTGGGGCCTGAAACACTGTAGGCCTCAGCTGTAGTCCATCCTTAAACTCATAAAGGAACGATCTCTCTTAATTTGGGTTTCCCCAAAAGCAGAACATCAGACAAGGACTTAATTTGAGGTCATTTATATGGAAGATGATCTCTGGAAGCAGGCAAGAAGGAGTAGGAGGAATAAATTAGGGGAGGAGAAGAGGCAATATAAGGTTTAATCATCAAGTTTGCTTTCTAGGTGATAGGAGCTCAACTTCCCTAGAACGCTCACAGAACTGTCCACCTGAGAAACAGGATACGTATGTACTGGAGCATTTATCTGTGGGCTATGTTGATAGAGGGCCACCCTGGGAGTGTTAATATCCCTACACTTCCAAAAAACACAAGTAGGTGCACACAGCTTTGTGGAGTAGGCATTGAGCAAGAAAGTAGAAAGATACAAGATAGTGGATGCTATCAGCATGAGGTGAGTCTGAGTTTACAGGAAACTAAACATGAGAGCAGCAGCTAAAATTAGACGTGGGCAGAGAGGATGTGAAACAGCCAAAGCATCTGCTCCACCAACACAAAAGAAAGGAAAGAGACGTTCATGATATTTGTTCTTCTGATTTCTAAAACTAGAAGAAATTTTGGAATTTTGGAAATTTAGGAAGGAGATCGTCTTCTGATGACTGAAAGAATCAAATGTCTCAAGCACTGCCACTTCTTTCAGTTATGCAACAAAGTTGAAGGACACCTGAACATGAGTTCAAATACAGAGATGCCACAAGCTGAATGATAAGATTCTTAAACCATATGCTCAAATAGAAAAGAGAAACCCACAGTATATTGTTAAATTAACTTCCACCTGAAGACTTGAAATAGGAATTTAGGAATAATTAAGTTTTTGAATCTAAAATAGTAATTTGTGGGAATGCAATCAGGTATACCTTTTTATAAAGGATTGAGAATGTGTGACATTTTGATACAAAAGGAACAAGCAAGTGTTTCTCGAACTGAATCTGTAGACTTAGATTAAGTAAGTTTTAGCTGAATCAGACAAAGTCTATTGACATGATTTTGGGGGATTCACGGGTTGAAGAATATATATACACACATGTATATATATGTGTGTATATATATACACACATACACACATATATATGTGCATGTACTATATATATAATACACACATATATGATTTGGGGGAATTCACAGGTTGAAGAATATATATTATATACATATACATACATATATAATATACATATATATGTTTTATATATAGTAAATGCATTCTGGATCATCTTGATGACCACTTTATGATAGAGATGCCCAAAACAGAATTGTCTTTCATATTTAAAATTTAAAATTTAAAAATTCAAATTCTATTTGAATGACAAGTATTAAGCTAGCAAGTAAAAAGAATCGAGAACCTTAATATTTCTGACAAATGAAAGTCATATTATGTTATGGCATACTCTAAAAAGTGTTTGTGGCATTTGAGCAGAAAAAAGTGATAGAAAATTGAGTCATCACAAATATAATGTAGTATAAGCATTCTCAACTGCAAAAAACCTGCTCCACAGAAATCTGTATCAAAGAGTGATTCAGTCTTAGCAAAACAATGTCACTTGTTATATTAAATTAATGTTATTGGCTTTCTAATTTTGTTATTTGATTGGTAAATTTGCTATTATTAATATAAGGACAATAAGCATAGAGAATTTATTCCCCAAACTTTTGTTTTAATTAGTTAAGAACCACTATAATAAAATAATTTTTTTAACTGAAAACACGATGTTTAATGTATCTTTTCTCCACCCTTTCCTCTTTAATTCATCTCTCAGAGCCCATCAGGGCCCTTTTAGAAGGAATCCCCACATTACTTAAATCTGAGAAAGGTTGACTCGGCCTGTAATGTGTACCCAGGACCAATGGCTTGATAAGACTTTATAAAAATCTCAGTGGGTTAAAATAGATTTGTATTGTTCGAGCAACTACTGTATACTAAATTATTATATATAAAATTTTGCATGCTGCAGAAATAGTGAAGAGAGGGAGTCAAAGCACTGCTATAAAGAAACTAGTGCCTAGCTGGAAAAATAAATCACTGTTGTCTTAATTAGCATGGCAGTAAGTGCATTATACTTGCTAAATAAAAGGTGAGGACAAAACCTATAAAAGGCAAACAATGACATGAGCTTGGGTGTGAAAAGGGGCTTCATAAACAAGATGAAATTTGGAGAAGGCCTAGAAGGTGAAAAGGATGAGGATTTGGAAAACAGAGAAAAGCTTTCCAGACAGAATGCTGGCACAAAAATGGGAAAGTGGAAGAGTATATCACTGGAGTGCTAGATAAATTATTCCACAAAATGGGACTACATTTTGAAGAATAATGGAAGGTAAGATTGGAAAGGAAAATAAGGGTCATAGTTAAGAGAACTGTGAATACCAACACTGCAGTTTGAAATTTTAAGCTCTGGACAATGGATAGCCAGAAAATTTGGGGCAGGTGATGGGACAAGGATTGAAGTATTATTTTCAGAATACTAGAACAATGTCAGTGATGGCTGAAGAAAAAATAGGTCTTTTTGTAGTTCAGCCTCAAACTATCCTAACCCCTGAATGAACTAAAGCCATAGAAGAGTGGCCTTAAATCAAAGAAGCCAATATAAAATCTCTTGGAGAAAGATACCATCTCTTAGGCCTCAAATTATCTCAACGATGTTTCATATACAAGGTCAGACATGCAATCCAAATTAAAGAAGAATAAGAGAAGAAGAAATAAGAACCTGATAAAAAAAAAAAAAAGAAAAACATGAGAAAATAAAAAGAGAACCACAGAGATGTCAGCAATAACTCTAAAATAACTATGCTTGATATGTTAAAGGAAATAAAAGAATTTTGACAGAAAACAAAAATTTATTTTTAAACAAAACACATTTTAGAAAAGAAAAATGCAATAACCAAAATTAGGAACTTAATATAGGGGTTTATGAGCATCTTAGATAAGGTAAAGAGAGGATTAATGAACTTGAAGGTAAGTCAAAGTAAGATATTCTGGATGAATATTACCTATTACCTGTTTATTTCTTATAGTTTCTTTTTGTATCTTAAAATAGGGAAGAGAATTACTTATAAAAAAAACTTCAGGCATGAACAAGAGAGCAATTATTCATACCTCCCAGGTATTCTGTCTATTAAAGACCTTATTTAACAACTTTCCCAAAGCACACCTAGATTTCAAGCAATTTTTTGCTTTCTCTCATGGGAGATTTTCCCTGGGTTACTTCTCACTGAGTCATTTACCACTCCTAGTCTTGTTCATATGTTAAACCACCCTATGGCTAATGAATCACCTCTATATCCTGCCTTATCATTTGCTTTTTTTCCCCTCATAATTCCCCAGAGGGAAAAAAAACAGGGAAGAAAAAAGCCATTTGGGACCAGAAAATTGGACACCCATGGAAATTCAATGCCTTAAATGAATGGAGTCTCAACCCAAATGGTAAAATAGCTCCTTCCCTACTTCTCCCAATGTTAGACCTCACAGTTCTAACCTATTCTCTTCTTTAAAGTCTCTAAATAAAACCTGTACAAACACTTATGTTTGTTTAGTGATACACTGACTACATTGAGAATACTTTGGAAGAGTAACCTTAAACAGAAGAAGTGGGGTGAAGAAAAAAAAGGAAGGAAGAGAAGGGGAGGGGGAGAAGAAAGGGAAGCCAGTAAAAAGGAGGAAAGGGGATGATGAGGGTATAGAAAAAGGGAGAAGTAGAATAAGAAAGAAAATTAGGGAAGATTAGTGGAAAATGGAAAACAAAAAATAAAAACTAGACTTCTGGTGTCTGGTTCCATGTATAAGGAGCTTGGAAGTCACCACTCTGTTCTAACAACAAGTAAAATGTTGAAGACTGAAAAATCAACAACTCTTCTTGGATCCATAAGAGAGGGGAGGACACAGGGAAAACCACTTCCCCCAAGACTGTAGAGACAGGTGAATACAAGGACTCATGGCTTAACTGGAGCAGAGACTCACAAGTAGAAATCACCATGGGAACAAGTGCTGGAGTAGGAAAGCTTGAGCTGTAATTGATGAGTTGCTGGAGTCTCAGTGAGGGCAGCTAAAACTCCAGAGGGACCCAGTCACAGGGAGAGGCCCCAAAATATTGTGAGAGTTACCTACAGAAGGTGACCAGGTTCCCATAGTAAATATCAGAAAAATCTTCTTGTGCTTCTGACAAGGGGAGGGAAAAAGGAACCATTTTGAAATATGCCAGAGCACTCTGTTCCTTCAGGGGAAACTAGTTAACTAGAATGTAACCTGCTGGGATATAATCCGAGCCTAATTGGCCTGGTGGAAGGGAAATACCCAAATCCAGCCCACTCTGGCCACCTTGTCCCAACTAAGGAGGGGAGAAAAACTGAGAAACACTTGTGAAGTTCATGGTCCAGAGGAATAGGCTCACTAAAAGACTAAGACCTAATCATAAAACTATAGAACACTTCCCCTCGCCCAACACCTCACTCATTACTCAAGGCTTACTTACAGCAGTTATTTTACCCAGTACAAAATATCTAGTTATCAAGAAAAAATGACAAAGCACATAAAAAGGCAAGAAACACAATCTGAGAAGACAGACCAACCATCAGAACCAGACATGACAGGGATATTGGAATTATCAGATCAAGAATTTAAAACAACTATGATTATCATGCTAAGGACTCTAATACATAAAGTAGACAGCATGCAAGAACAGATGAGCAATGTAAACAGAGAGATGAAATCCTAAAAAAAAAAAAATTCTAGAGATAAAAAACACTGTAGCATAAATGAAGAATGCCTTTGATGAGCTTATTAGTAGATTTGACATGGCTGAGTAAAGAATCTCTGGTCTAGAGGATATATCAATAGAATCACTGGAAATAAAAAGCAAAGGGGGAGGCGCCAAGATAGCTGAATAGGAAGACCTTGAGCTAACCTCATCCCACAGGCACACCATAATTAAAACTATTTACTATTTACCAGTGAGAACAACCGAAGACTAGCAGAGAAGATTTTCTACAACTAAAGATATAAAGAAGGAACCACAACAAGATGGGTAGGAGGGGAGGATGTGGGATATATGCAAGACCCACAGCCCCAGAAGGTGAACCACAAATGAGAGGACAATCAATTGCAGAAGTTCTCCCCAAGGAGTTAGGGGTCCAAGCCCCATGTCAGGCTCCCCAGCCCAGGGGTCCTACACCAGGAAGATGAGGCCCCAGAATGAATGTCATTGAAAGCCAGCAGGGCTTGCTTATGGGAGAGCTGGAGAGCCACAGGAAAAGGGCCATACAAAATCTTACATGCTCTGAGATCCAACACAGAGGTGGTAATTTGAAAGGACCCTGGATCAAACGTACTTGTTGATCTTAGAGAGCCTTCCAGAGAGGTAGGAAGCAATGGGCACTCCTCCTGGGGGCATAGAAGCTGGCAGCAGTTATTCTGGGGAGCCTGTGCTACCATGAGGACACTGGTGCCAGCAAAACACAATTTTGGAGTCCTCCCTTTAGCCTATTAGCACCATGGGCTTGCACACCCACCAACTGGTTGGTACCACTTCCAGAACCCCCAAAGTCAAGCAGTCAGGCATGTGGGGACTCAGCCCCACCCATCAGTGGGCTGGCAACCTCTGCATGAGGCAGGACCTGGTGACAAACAGGCCATAGGCAAGCCACACCTACCAGGGTACCCACAATACTCAGCCTTGCCACAACAGAAGGGCTCAAACAGCCCACATAAGGGACACCCCCGAGAGCATACAGCTCTGGTGGCCAGAGTGGGATGTGCTGCTGGGCCCCACTGAAAATCACATACATAAGGCCACTTCTCCAAGATTAGGAAATGTAACAGACCTAACTAATAGATAGAAATAAAAGCAGAGAATTAAGCAAAATTAGGTGAAGGAGAAATATGCTAAAACCCCAGAAGAAGAACTAAGTGAAGAGGTGATAGTCAACCTACCTTATAAAGAGTTCAAGGTAAAGATAATAAAGATGCTCAATAACCTTGGGAGAAGAATTTTAACAAAGAGTTAGAAAATATAAAGAAAAAACAAAGAGAGTTAAAGAATACAATAATTGAAATTTAAAAAAATACACCAGAATGAATCAAAAGTGGATTAGATCATACAGAGGAACAGATCAGTAAACTGGAAGACAGAGTAGTAGAAATCACCCAAGCTAACAGAAAAAAGAAAAAAGAATTTTAAAAAATGAGGAAAATTTAAGAGGCATCTGGAATAACATCAAGCATACTAGCATTTCCATTATAGGAGACCCAGAAGGAAAAGAAAGAGAGAAAGGAGCAAAGAACTTATTTGAATAAATAATAGCTGAAAACTTCCTAATGTGGGAAAGGAAACAGATATCCAGGTCCAGGAGCACACAGAGTCCCAAACAAGATGAACCCAAAAAATCCACACTAGGATACATGGTAATTAAAATGGCAAAAATTAAAGATAAAAAGAGAATCTTAAAAACAGCAAGGGAAAAGCAACTAGTTATGTACAAGGGAACTATCTTAAGATGATCAGGTGACTTTTCATCAGAAACACTGCAGGCCAGGAGGGAGTGGCATGTTATATTTAAAGTGATGAAAGGAAAAAACCTACAACCAAGAATATTCTAACTGGTAAGGCTATCATTCAGATTTGAAGGAGAGACAGTTTTACAGACAAGCAAAAGCTAAAAAGATTTCAGGACTACTAAGCCAGCTTCATAAGAAATATTAAAGAGACTTTTCTAAGTGGAAAAGAAAAGACCACAACAAAAATTTGAAATTTACAAAAGGAAAAATCTCATCGGTAAAAATAAACAGTAAAGGTAGTAGATGAACCACTTACTTATAAAGTAGGAAGGTTAAAATATAAAAGTAGTAAAATCATCAATATCCACAATAAGCAGTTAAGGAATACACAGAACAGAAAGATGTAAAATATGATGTTAAAAACAATAAACTTTGGGTGGGGAAGTTAAAACACGCGGTTGTTAAATTGCGTTTGAATTCAAGAAATCATCAACTTAAAAAGATCTTGTATATATATAGATTGCTATATATAAATGTCATGGTAACCACAAACCAAAAATCTATAGTAGGTGCACAAAGAAAAAAGAAAAAGAAATCCAAATATAATACTAAAGATAGTCATCAAATCACGTGGGAGCAAAAGAAGAAAAAAGGGGAAAAAAGAAGTATAAAAACAAGAACCAATTAACAAAATGGCAATAAGTACACACCTATCAATAATTACTTTAAATGTAAATGGACTAAATGCTCCAGTCAAAAGACACAGAGTAGCTGATTGGATACAAAACGCAGATTCATATATATGCTGCCTACAAGAAACTCACTTCAGCTATAAGACATACATAGACTGAAAGAGAGGAGATGGAAAAAGGTGTTCTATATAAATGGAAATGAAAAGAAATCTGGGGTAGCAGTACTTATATCAGACAAACTACATTTAAAACAAAGAGTGGGACAAGAGACAAAGAAAGACAATACATAATGATAAAGGGATCAGGCCAATAAGAACATACAACAATTGTAAATATACATGCACCCAACATAGGAGCACCTAGATACACAAAGCAAATATTAAAAGACATAAAAGGAGAAATTCACAGTACCACAGTAACATAAGGGGACTTTAACACCTCACTTACATCAATGGACAGATCATTCAGACAGAAAATCAATAAGGAAAGATTGGCCTTAAGTGACACATGAGATCAGAGGGACTATATATTTATATAACATTCCATCCAAAAGCAGCAGAATACACTTTCTTTTCAAGTGCACATGGAACATTCTACAGGATTGATCACATGCTAAGCCACAAAACAGGTTTCAATAAATTTAGGAAGACTGAAATCATATCAAACGTCTTTTCAAATCAAAATGCCATGAGTCTAGAAATCAACTACAAGAAAATAAAACAACAACTACAAAAAACGCAAACACACAGAGGCTAAACAGTATGCTACTAAACAACCAATGAGCCTGTGAAGAAATTAAAGAGAAAATCAAAAAATACCTAGAGATAAATGAAGATGGAAACACAACAATCCAAAATCTATGGGATGCAGCAAAACAGTTCTAACAGGGAAGTATATAGCTATACAAGATTACCCCAGGAAACAAGAAAAATATCAGATAAACAACCTAACCTTACACCTAAAGTAAATAGAAAAAGAAGAACAAACAAAACGCAGAGTTAGTAGAAGGAAAGTAAAAACAAAGATCAGAGCAGAAATAAATGAAATAGAGACTAAAAATAAATAGAAAAGTTCAATGAAACAAAGAGCTGGTTCTTTGAAAAGATGAACTAAATTGATAAACATTTTGCCAGACTCAGCAAGAAACAGTGAGAGAGATCCCAAATAAATAAAATGAGAAATGAAAAAGGGGAAGTTACAATGGACTCCACAAAAATACAAAAGATCATAAGAGATTATTACAAACAATTATATGCCAGTAAAATGGACAATCTAGAAAAAAAGTGGATACATTCCCAGAAACATGAAATCTCCCAAGACTGAAACAAGAGGAACTAGAAAATATGAACAGACTGATTACCAGGAATAAAATTGAATAAGTAATAATAATAATAAACTTCCAATAAGCAAAAGCCCAGGACCAGACAGCTTCACAGGTAAATTCTACCAAACATTTAAATAAGAGTTAATACCTATTCTTCTCAAACTACTCCAAAAATTTGAAGAGGAAGGAGCACTTCTGAATTCATTCTAGAAGGCATCATGTTGAAACCAAATCCATACAAGCACATCACAAAAAAAGAAAATTACAAGCTAATGTCACTGATGACCATAGATGCAAAAATCCTCAGTGAAAAATTAGCAACCCAAATTCAATGATACATTAAAAGGATAATACACCATGGTCAAGTAGGATTATCCAGGGATGAAAGGGTGATTCAATATTCACAAATGGGTCAATGTGATAAACAACATTAACAAATTTATGAATAAAAATTATATCATTATCTCAACAGATGTAGAAAACCTTTTTCCAAAATTCAAAATGCATTTATGATAATAAGAAAAAACTCTCAACAAAGTGGATACAGAGGTAAACTTACATCAACATAACAAAGGTCATATATGACAAACCTGCTAATATCACACTCAGTGGTGAAAAGCTGAAAGCATTTCTTCTAAAATCAGGAACAAGACAAGCAAGTCCACTCTCACTACTTTTATTCAACATAGTATTGGAAGCCTTAGCCACATCAATCAGACAAGAAAAAGGAAAAAAAAACCCAAATTGAAAAGGAAGAAGTAAAACTGTCACTGTTTGCAGATGACATGACACTATATACAGAAAATCCTAAAGACACCACCAAAAAAAATGTTAGAAGTAATAACTGAATTCAGTAAAGTTACAAGACATAAAATTAATGTATACAAATCTGTTAAATTTCTATACACTAATAATGTATTATCAGAAGGAGAAATTTAGAAACCAATCCAATTTACAGTTGCATCAAAGAGAATAAAATACCTAGGAATAAATCTAACTAAGGAGGTTAAAGAACTGCACTCAGAAAACTCTAAGACACTGATGAAAGAAATTGAAAATGACACAAACAATGGAAAGATATACCATGCTCATGGATTTGAAACATTAAAATATCCATACTACCCAAGGGAATCTATGGTTTCAATGCAATCCCTATCAAAATACCCATTGCATTTTTCACAGAACTAGAACAAATAATCCCAAAATTTGTATGGAACCACAAAAGACCCCAAATGGCCAAAACAATCTTGAGAAAGAAGGACAAAGCTGGAGGTATCACAATCCCTGATTTCAAACTATACTACCATATACACACAATGGAATATTACTCAGACATAAAAAGAATGAAATATTGCCATTTGCAGCAACAAATGGACCTGGAGAATACCATACTAAGTGAAGTTAAGTCATAGAAAGACAAATATTATACGATATCATTTATATGTGATATCTAAAAAGATAATACAAATGAATCTATATACAAAACAGAAATAGACTCATAGACATAGAAAACAAACTTATGGTTACCAAAGGGGAAAGGCAGGGGAGGGGGACAAATTAGGAGTATGGGATTAACAGATACAAACTACTATACATAAAATAGGTAGGCAAAAAGGATTTACTGTATAGCACAGGGAATGATATTCAATGTCTTGCAATAACCTATAATGGAAAATAATCTGAAATATATATATATATATGTGTGTGTGTGTCACTTTGCTGTACACCTGAAACTAACACAATATTGTAAATCAACTATACTTCAATTTTTAAAAAATGTCCATGCTACCCAAAGAAATCTATAAATTCAATGCAATCCCTATCAAAATACCCATGAAATTTTTCACAAAAGTAGAGTAATCCTAAAATTTGTATGGAACCACAAAAGACCCTGAATAGCCAAAGCAATCTTGAGAAAAGAGTACAAATCTGGAGGTATCATTCTCCCTGACTTAAGACTATACTATGAAGCTACAGTATCAGTACAGTATGGTACTGGCACAAAAACAGACACATAGATCAATGGAAAAGAATTACTAACCCAGAAATAAAACCATGCACTTATGGTCAATTAATCTACTAAAAAGTAGGCAAAAATATACAACAGGGAAAAGACAGTCTCTTCAATAAGTGGTGCTTGGAAAACTGGACAGCTACATGTAAGAGAATGAAATTATAACATTTTTTCACACCATATACAAAATAAAGTAAAGATGGATTAAGTACCTAAATATTTTGAATTAAAAGAAAATAAAAATAGAACTTATAAAAATTTGTGGGATGCAACAAACACATTGCTTAGATGGAAATTTATAGCATTGAATTGATATATTAGAACAGAAGTGAAATATAAAATCAATATTCTAAGTTTCCACCAAGGAAACTAGAAAATGAAGAACAAATTAAATCTAAAGTAAGCAGAAGAAAAGAAATAATAAGAAGTAGAAGATAGGGCTTCCCTGGTGGCGCAGTGGTTGAGAATCTGCCTGCTAATGCAGGGGACACGGGTTCGAGCCCTGGTCTGGGAAGATCCCACATGCCACGGAGTGGCTGGGCCCGTGAGCCACAACTGCTGAGCCTGCGCGTCTGGAGCCTGTGCCCCGCAACGGGAGGGGCCGCGATAGTGAAAGGCCCGCGCACCGCGATGAAGAGCGGTCCCCGCACCGCGATGAAGAGTGGCCCCCGCTTGCCGCAACTGGAGAAAGCCCTCGCACGAACCGAAGACCCAACACAGCCAAAAATAAAATAAATAAATAAATAAATAAATAAATAAATATTTAAAAAAAAAAAAAAAAAAAAAAGAAGTAGAAGATAAATCAATGAAATTGATAATAGGAAATCAATAGAGAGAATCAACAAAACCAAAAGCTGGTTCTGTTTAAATATAAACAAAATCGATAAGCCTCTAGCTGGGTTAAGGAAAAAAGAGAGTGGACATAAATTACTAATATCAGGAATAAAAGAGGGGAAATCACTACAGACCCTATAGACATTAGAAAGATAATAAATGAATAATATAAACAACTCTGTGCACACAAATTTGATAACCTAGGTGAAACAGCCTAATTCTTTGAAAGACACAATTTGCTAAAACTCACAGAAGAAGAAATAGACAATATGAATAATCCTATATCAATTAAAGAAATTGAATCAATAATTAATAATCTTCCAAAACATAAAGCACCAGGCCCAGGGGGGCTCATTGGTAAATTCTATCAAACATTTAAATTATATCACTTCTCTATAATCATTTCCAAACAATAGAAACAGAGGGAATACTTCCTAATTCATTCTATGAGGACGGCATTACTCTAATACCAAAACTAGACAAAGACATAACAAGGAAAGAAAACTACAGACCATATCTCTCATGAACATATATACAAAAGTTCTCAATAAAATATTAGCCAATTGAATACAACAATGTATAAAAATAATTATACACCACAACCAAGTATGATTTACCCCAGGTCGTCTAGGCTGGTTCAATATTCTAAAATCAATTAATGTACATAACATCAACAGGATAAAAAATAAAAATCACATGATCATATCAATAGATGCAAAAAATGTATTTGACAAAACCCAGCATCAATTCATGATAGAATTTCTCAGTAAAATAGGAATAGAGGGAAACTTCCTCAAATTAATTTAAAACGTCTATGAAAACCTATAACTAACATCATACTTACTGGTGAGGAACTTGAAGATTTCTCACTAAGAACAGATACAAGACAGGGATGTTCCTTCTCACCATTCTTTCTCAACATCATACTGGAAGTTTTAGCTAATGCAACAAGACAAGAAATGAAAAGTAAAGGAATACAGATTGGAAAGGAAGACATAAAACTGTCTTCGTCCACAAATGACATAATTGTCTATGTAGAAAATCTGAAAGAATCAACAAAAAATACCTCTATTGGAACTAACACGTGATTATAGCAAGGTTTCAGGATACAAGGTGAAAGTCGATTGCTTTCCTATATACCAGCAAGGTACAAGTGGAATTTGAAGTTAAAAACACAAGACCATTCACATTAGCACCCCAGAACATGAAATATTTAGGTATAATCTTATAAAATATGTACAAGATCTATATGAAGAAACCTACAAAACTCTGATGAATGAAATCAAAGAACTAAAGAAATGGAGAGAAATTCCATGTTCATCGATAGGAAGACTCAACAGTCAAGATTCAGTTCTTCCCAATCTAGATTCAATACAATCTTAAAACCTCCACAAGTTATTTTGGGGATATCAAGAAACAAATTCTAAAATTTATTTGGAGAAGATAAAGACCCAGAACAGCCAATGCAATATTGAAAGAGAAGAATAAAGCTGGAGGACTAACACTACCTGACTTCAATTGGGCCCAATCAGAACTAAAAAACTGCATTTGCTGTACCAAGGGCCTCCATCTAAAGAAGTCCTGTCTAAGAGTGAAGCCAAATACAGCAGAGAGGAAAATAAAAAATGGAAAAAAACGAGTTCCTGATAACATTACTTGAGGTTTGGACTTTGCAGTTACATGAACTAATAATGTGATGAGTTTTTTGGGTTTGTTTTTTAGTTTTTGCTTAAGCTTGTTTGAATTGGGTTTTCAACTGAAGGACTCTTACCTGATATAAGCTTTCACTTTAGGCAATGAATACCACTAGGTACTAGATATACAATAGTAAAGAAGACACTATTTCTAACCACAAAGAGTTTATAATCTAGATGAAGAGATAAGCAAGAAAACAGTATGCTGAGACAGGAAAAATTCAGGAATTTTTTTCTATTTGAGTACATATAAGTTCTAGATAGCATCAGTTCTCAGCATCAGGTGAAGACTAGATTATCACCAAAATGTTCATTTGATATGAGGTGGTGAAAACCAGATGGAGTTTAACCTCATGTTTAACCCTGTTAAAACTTTGCAGAAAGGGCTTTTGTAACTCTGGGAGCATCCATGGTCCAGCCACTGACTAGGATTCGGAACCTAAGTTCCCCACTGATGGGAAGATATTGGTGAAAAAACTACTTTCCAAGGGCTGGGACCAATTTGGCAGAGTAGCCTCAAAACTGTAAGTTTTAGGTAGGAAAACCTCAGGACAGTTTTCTCATTAGATATCCATAGTGTTCTAAAGTCCATTTAAGCAGAAGACTTAGAAATATTGCAGGAAAAAAAGGGAGGGTCATATTAGTTTCACATTCTAACTGTTATCAAGTTCAAATTTCCCCCTTTCACATAGCACTGAGAAAAAAAGACTTAGCGCAAAGTTACACTAATCAAGACTGTGGTATTTGTGAAAGAATAGACAAATAGATCAATGGAACAGATTAGAGAGCCCAGAAATAGACCCATATTAAGAGTCAACTGATCTTTGACACAAGAGAAAAGGCAGTATAATGGAGCAAAGATAGTCTCTTCAACAAATGGTGCTGAAATAATTGGCCATCCACATGAAAAAAAAAAAGGAATCTATACACAGCTTACACCCTTCACAAAATCAAAGTGGATCACAGATCTAAATGTAAAAAGCAAAACTATAAAAATCCTAGAAGATAACATGGGAGAAAACCTAGATGACCTTAGGTAGGGTTATGACTTTTTAAATTCAACACCAAAGGCATGATACATAAAAGAAATAATTGATAAGCTGGACTACATTATAATTAAAAACTTCTGCTCTGCAAAAGACAGTGTCAAGGGAAAGAGAAGACAAGCCACACAGTGAGACTATTAGCCAAAAATATACAAAGAACTCTTAAAATTCAACAATAAGAAAACAAACAACCCAATTTTTAAAAATGGGCCAAAGATCTTAACAGACACCTCACCAAAGAAGATATACAGATGGCAAATAAGCGTATAAAAACATGCTCCACATACATGTTATCAAGGAAATACAAATGAAAATGAGATACCACTACACACTTATTAGAATGGCCAAAATCTGGAAAACCAACAACACCAAATGCTGACAACGATGTGGAGCAAAAAGAACTCATCACTGATGGGAATGCAAAATGGTAGAGCCACTTTAGAAGACAGTTTTGTGATTTCTCACAAAGCTAATAGTGCCTCTTGGTATTTACCCAAAAGAGATGAAACTGTGTTCACACAAAACCTGAACATGTATGTTTACAGAAACTCTATTCATAACTGCTAAAACTTGGAAGCAACTAAGTTGTCTTTCAGTAGATGAATGGGTAAATAAACTGTAGTACATCCAGACAATGGACTGTTGTTCAGTGCTAAAAAGGAAATGAGCTATCAAGCCATGAAAAGACATGTGGGAACTTTAAATGTATATTACTAAGTGAAAGAAGACAATCTGGAAAAGCTACATACTGTATAATTCCAACTATATGACATTCTGGAAAAGGCAACACTGGGAAGACAATAAAAGTAATCAGTGGCTAGGGGTTGGGGGTAAAGGGATGAATAGGTGGAGTACAGAGGATTTTTAGCACAGTGAAGATAACTCTGAATGATACGATTACGATGGATACATGTTATTATACATTTATCCAAACCCATAAAATGTAAAACAGCAAGAGTGGACCCTAATGTAAACTATGGACTTTGGGTGATTATGATGTATCAATATAGGTTCATCAACTATAACAAATGTACCATCTGGTGAGGGATATTGATAAAGGGGAAGGCTGTACACATGTGGGGGCAGAGGTATATGGAAAATCTCTGCACTTGCCTGTCAATTTTGCTGTGAACCTAAAACTGCTCTAAAAAATAAAGTCTTAATAAAAAATAAAATTAAAACATAAAGACTAAAGAAAGTGGGATACAATTAACATGGAGATTAAGAATATTGGTTATAGAGCTTGACTGACTCCATTCACATTCCAGCTTTACCACTCACCAGCTATGTAACCTAGAGAAAAGTAGTTAACCTCTCAGTTTCCTCATCTTTTAAATGGGGATAATAGTAGTCCCTATCTCATAGGGTTGTTGTGATTAATAAGGTAACATATGGAAAGCACTGTGGACAATTCCTGGAACATAAGAAGTGCTAAAAAAGTGTAGCTTTAGTTATTATTAGTTGGAATATTAGGGTCATCACAGTAATAGAGTCTTTAACTTTTCAGTATTTAGAATGTCTGCCAACATCTGAATATCTACAAATCTGATAATTAGAAAAACTCTTAGTAGAGATGCCCAATACATTTGTCAGTGATATTGAATGTTACTATCTCACTAAGAATGTGCTAATGAAAATTCAGCAAAACAAGTCTTTTCACAACTTGTACAAATGTGCTGCAAACACCCAGAAAAAAAAACTAACCACATTTTGTACTGGATTTAGTGTATCTATTTTAGAAAATCTAGGTGCCATCCTAAAGGCAGGACATCCCATTTAAAAATACTAGGAGGGGTGGGGGAGACTCAAAAGCCCATGCGTTAAATGTGTTTCCATTCATTTCATAGAGAGCTGACCCCAAATCCCAGCATGTGTGTATAACTGTCTCAGATACCTGAAAGTAAACAAAGCAGATCACTAGTCCTGCCTATTGAACCAACATAAAAGTTCCGATCAGAAAGTTCTCCTCATCAGATGTTCACATATCCAAAAGTTTACCACATCCCATAATGTGTTGACATGTTTACCATGATTTGCTAAGAGGCAGGGAAGACTTTTCTCCACTAACAGGAGGCTTCTACAGTAGGGCTCCTGAAAGGTTTTAGCAGTTCAAGCAGGTGAGTGACAGACATGATTACAACCAGTAGGAAACGCAGTTAGATCAGCTTTTTCTCCTATTCAACCCTCTCCTATAAAATATCTCACATTAAATTGCCAAAATGATGAACTTTAGAAAATATTCACAGCCCAGTGACACTCACATTTTCAAGCTTTAATTAGCAACAGACAGCTAATATTGCCTTGCTTTGTGTGACTTGAAGACTGACTAACCTCAGTGCCTTCCTTTTCACCATCATCGGATACCGTCATCTTAGAGTAGTTGGGGCAGGAAAGAATTCATGAAATGGAAGACAATGTATATGATATTATAGAAAAGGAAATGAACTGCAGTTAAGAGACCTTAGTTTTGCCACAGACCATGGCTTTGTCGTTTAAAAAATGAAAACTATGTTCTTTCACATGTTAGTAGGACTTTCCCTTAACTTTTCACACACCTCTTATAATCTTCTCAATGACTGTAAGCAAAGTTAACCTCTAAGATTAATCTGTAAGAAAATTTCTAGGGCTGATACTCCTGATAATCCTAAGAACAAAAAATCTGAAATCTTGAGGAACAAATATTTATGGCCAAGTAGTCTTCAGCAAGCCTACCTGCATTACCTTTGTTAGAGTATTTTTATATACCTCCTCTTTATATAAGGAGCATGAAGATCTCAGGCAACAACAGTCAGATTTGCTGAAGTATACTTTTTAATTTTTCTATAGATGATTTTCACTTAGCTCTCAAGTTCACGCTAATGTAAAACTAATTTTCCTAATTCAAGTTGGCTCAGTCACTTCCAGATATGCCTCAATCTCTTTTGGTTTAAAATCTATTATTTCATGCTTTTTCCTTTTACCTCTCTCCCCAGATAATCTAAGTTCTATGAAGCTCATATTATGTTTCCAGTATCAGGCCAGGAATGCCTACAAAGTATGCTATCCTCCATCCTCACTAGCCAATGCCGAGTGTTTTGTTCATTCTGTCTTTGAGTATTGCTTTGTCACTTGATGCCTGTCCTAACTTGGAAGCCAAGTCTGCCCTGTCATAGCCTCTAGTCATCAGTGAATAAACCCTTATTTCCCTTTGGGATTACTGGTCTACACGTAGCTCTTGCCTCTCCCAGTAGGGTGCATGGGCCTCTGAGAGGCTGCCCTTGGACTCATCAATCAGACATCTTTAGCCATGGTGAATCTACCACTCAGGCACGATGTTGGACTGTGGGCTTCTCCATACTTTGCAGTTTGGTGGCTATACCCTGTGGAGCAACACAGTGGTCCCATCTGCTCTGAGATCCCCACACACTTGACTGAACTTTCTTTTGCCTTTTTTTTGTCCTTTAAGGGACAAAAAAAGACCATGATCCTACATCATCCTACATTTTTGCCAACTCAATGCTGCAGTGCTTGGCAAATGGTAACCACCGATTACTAGTGGTTACTGAATCTGGGGAAGGTATGCAAAAAAATGCGCGTGCACCTTAAAGTTTTGGGTAAATGAGTAATTTTAGTTGAAATTACTTCATTAGAAGGTTGGAGGATGTGGTAGACTGAATAACAGCCCACCAAGATGTCTAGGTCCTAATTCCCAGAGTCTGTACCTTACATATCAAAAGGGACTTTACACAGGTGATTAAATTAAGAATCTTGAGATGAGACAGTATCATGGATTATCCAGGTAAATCTGGTGTAATCATAGGGGTCCTTATAAGAAGGAGGCAGGAGATCAAAGAGACGGTAGGAGATGCAAAGGCAGAAGCAAGACAATGATTGTGAGTCAAGGCATGTAGGCAACCATTTGAAGCTGAAAAAGGCAAGGAAATGGATTCTCCTCTCAGAGCCTCCATAAGAAATCAGCCCCACCAACACCTTGACTTTACCCCAAGACTCATTTTGTACTTCTGACCTCCAGGACTGTAAGATCATAAATATGTGTTGTTTTAAATCACTAAATTTATGGTAATTTGTTACAGCAGGAACAAGAAAATTAATACAAAGGCTATGAAACAAAAATCAAGGTATTACCACTTTGAAAAACACTTGGTAATTTATTATAAAGTTAAATGTATATTTATTCTATGGCCCAGCAATTCCATTCTTAGGTACTTGCCCAGAGGAAATGAAAACATAGAGTCTTATACACTAGTATGCATTTTTATTCATAGTAGCCAAAAACTGATAATGGCCATATGTCCATCAACAAGTGAATGGATAGGCAAAATTACGATATAGTCATACAATGGAATTCCACAACACAGCAATAAATGGAAATGAATACCAATACTCAAAACAACATGCATGAATCTCTAAAACATTATGCAGGCTGAAGCCAGGAACAAAATGTACATGCTATACAGTTCTTCTTTTATAAGTTCTATAAAAGGAAAATTAATCTATAGTGATAGAAATCAGATCACTGGTTGTTTAGGGATATGGGGGCATTGCCTGTATAGGAGCATAATGTGGGGTGAAGAAAATGTTTTACATTTTGATAGTTGTGGTGTATACATGGGTGTGAAAATGTACCAAAATTCATCAAATTGGTGCTGACAAACCAATGGCTATTATTCAAGACTTTAAAAATGTGAGGAACATTCGTCTACACTAGAGCCCCAAATTAATGTGGCTTCTAAATGTTTCCACCTGATTTCCAGAAAATACTACTGGGAAACTGCATGAACAAATATTTACCTGATAAATTACAAGTAGTATAATTACAAAACTTAGGATGTTATTCAAAGTATAACAAAGAGTTGCTGTTTTAAAAAGTATACCTTTTTTGGAAAAGATATTTTCTTTGAGGAGGTTCTATATTTTATTTTAGCCCTATATTTTAGGTTGAACCATGTGAAATTACCCTCTGCGTCGGTTAAAAATTTTTGAATATCAGCAATTTCATATGATTCAACCTAATGAAAAGCTAATTTTTCAACCCGCTCCATTTCATAGTGAAGTATTAAAAAATAACTAAGATATTCTCTGCTTTCTTCCAAAGTAAAAAATTATACCCTGAGTGAATATCCTCTTCCAATGCACACTTTAAAAATTAGAATACAATGATTGTTTTATTCTCTGACAATTGTTTCAAATATAGTATATATTTTTTAAAGTATTTTTACATACGAAATGCTGTCGGTTTAAAACACCCTGCATATATTTACATTCCAAATCAGTGTCACTTTCATCATGTTACCATAGTGGAGTGTTTCTTCTGTAATGCATTAAAAAAAAAGAGCAAAAACAGGATATTCTTAAGCAAACAGACTTTGACAAGCTGCTCTGCAAAGCTGACTTAAGTGCATGTTTTTGATTACTTCAGGTATCTATAATTACCTAAAAGCAATCTAGAAATAAGTTTCAACCCAATTCAGGCCCTTCCTTCAAGTCTTCATGGCTTTAGTTATTGATTAAAATAATGGTTTTGTTATGTTTGGAAACTACTGTCCTCGGAGTGAGTTGGGGTGATAAAGATAAGATGAGAAACTATTTTAAAAATAGAATTTAAAACTCAGAGCATATACGTGTGCTATCTACTTCTACTTGGTGGTAGCAGCCATAACTGACCGGGAGTGGGGAGAGTTCTGGGGGAAACCTGTAATGCTTATGTCTCCTGGCTTTCTCTATCAACTGGGTTAAAAATAAAAGAATTTAGATGGACTATTTCAATCCTTTTGGAAGAACATATACTGAAAGCATAGTCCTAGGAATCTTTTTCCTTTGGCTGAAAGGGGCCTACGTAAGTCTGCAGTCAGGAAAAGAAAGAAGGTCTGTAAAAGAAGAATATAGAATGATTTATCTTATTAAGATGGGGGGTTTGGGGCCTGGAGGAAAGCCGTATTAAATTCTGCTTTTCACTATAGAATGATACGTACATCGCGGAAAAGGAAACAAAGAGAGATGGTCCCACTGCCAGAACTTGTATTTTCCCCCTGGATATTCAGAAAGTATCCAAAATACATTCTCCTTCGCTCTTAAACTCAGAAAAAAAAATGAAAATGTCATTAATATTTTGACCTTACATTTTTTTTCTGAGAGGATTTTCATCTTTGGGAACCCTCGATAATGTTTCACAGAATTTTCAAAGTGTTTCTCCTCAAAGCAATGAATTCCTTTCTCTCGCATATCAAACCACTCCCATTCTCCTTGTTCCCAACATTTAATTGTTCTCCCTTTGCCATTAAGCCCAAAATTCCAAATCTTCACAACTCCAAGATAACAAAAGATAAAATGCTTCAGTGTGTTTACATCTTTTTGCTGGTATAGCCAAGACTACATATAATCCAATGACTGAAATAACTATGTTTGGGAATGAGGAGACATATTTCAAATACTTCTTTTCTGAGATGAAAATAAAACCCACTTGAATTGTGTGTTTCTCTTTAAACAGTCTTACTTTTAACCTTCTGTTTGCCAGATGGTGGAACTGAATATCCACTTAATATGAACATAGTACCTAGATAGGTTGGATTAAGTCATAACATGAAGAAAAACAGGAATGTCATTTCCCTATGCTTTCAAAAAGAAGTATGCTTTTTATTTTCTCCTCATTTGTCTGACTCTGACACAGTGAATACTGATTATAAAAGACACATTGGTGCACCCAACTTCAGTCCATTTTATCCATCTGGGTAGAGAAAGTATGACAGGCGTGCGTGGGTGTGGATGTGTGTTGTGAGAATGTATAAGCAGGAGTACAGGCTTGAGAGCGCGAGAAAGTGAAAGCGAGAAAATGGACTGTGAAAATTTAAGTCTACCCCAAATTCTGATTAACAAGTCTGTTATTTAATCTTCATTTATCTTAACTCATTTTGTAGTCAGGGCACATGGGCATCATTTTTCTCAAGGAAGCTTTCTCTGATTAGAAATGCAGAACCAATAGAACTGTGGTCTATTATTTGAAATGCTTCCCTGGTCTTTGTTTTTGGATGCCTGCAGGAAACACAGATACACATGGGAAGGTCTCAAGTGTAGAAACTAAAACAAAGTAAAGAAGGCAAAATGGTCACACTGGTCATAGGGACAGAACCCAGAGTTGCAAACTCCCTATTCAGTGCTTTGCCTGCACACTCTGATACTTACCTTGAACTAGACCTACTTTTATTAACTCTGTCTTTTTAATGCTTTTCCCCCCAAACTACCATAGTTGGTCCTACTTTGGTTTGCCCTTTGGTTTATGTTCCATCTCCTACTTATTTTATTTTCTTTAATTTCTTGTCCTCTTACATTTTTTTCTTCTTAAATTCATATTATCATTTATATCAGCTACTACAACTTTTCTTAATTTTTCTTTTTACAAATTCTAAGGTTTCTTTTTCTCTATAAATGTACATTTCTTAAAATCTAACGATTAATGGGTAATTTAATTATTTTAGTGAAGTAAATTATATTGCCAGATTCTCCTTGGATTAACCTACTTCTCATTTAGGGGAAGTAAATGAAGCTAATTAGCCTGTAAAACTACTCACAGAGAGGAAAATGGTTCTTGTTAACTAACAACCCAGGGTAAGTGATGCTTATAAATTTAAGTATTGGTAGGTGATTTTTTACAAAATTCTTCTCATTATCTCATTTAATTCTCACAACTAAATACTGTTTTAAAGAAATTTTCATTTTATAAAGAAAGAACCATGACTTAAAGCCCCTTGCTCAAGGTCACACAGGTAGAAAGTGGAAGAGCAGGACCTGAGCCCAGGCCCTCTGTCTGCAAATCCCATACTCCTTTTCAACAGAAAACCTTGGGAAGAGCAGCACAGATCTTAAAAGTAAAGGCCTACTCTATACACAAGTGAAACTTTATAGAGGATTTCTATAAAATATATGCTTTAATTTAATGCCTTTACTTGCATGAATTATGTTTCATTAACTTCAGCTCACCTTTATTTTAGATGTTAGCTGACCTACAAGTCAAATCAGGCCTGGTTTCTGTCTTTGGAAATAAAGTTTTATTGGAAGAAATAGCCTCACCTATTTGTATATTGTCTAGGGCTGTCTTTGTGCTACAATGGCAGAGTTGAATAATTGCAGCAGGGACCATGTGGTCCAGAAAGCCTAAAATGTTTATTATCTGGACCTTTTCAAAAAATGTTTGTTGACCTCTGTCTTAGCTTTTTCACTACTGTTCAATCCTTTAAAATCTTTAGATAAATGAGAATAGATCGTAGCCAACAAAGTATAATTTCCTTAGAAGTAGACTGTGTCTATGCACAGCTATCAAATTAACCATTCTAAAGTCATTTTTGAATAACATCGAGGGCAAGTCACACTACAGTTGACTGATTCTACCCCAGGCTACCCGTAGTTATTGAAAATCAACAGTACTGAAACAATTAAGGTTGTGGTCCTGTTATTTTAGACACGTAAACTCAAATCATAAAAAAAATTCTTGTGTTTCCAGGTTGTTTCAGCAGGGATTTTTCTAATACTGGTTAGTCTTCCCCAGATGAGAATTCATTGATTTACTTGAGAAAGAAAAATGTTGAGAAATGTTTCTGTTTTACAAAGATGAAATCTGTTAGATGTTCACTGTCTTGTCCCAGTAGTAACTAAACAATATGATGTGACAGATGTTTGCAAAACTTATGTATTATACATCTCCATTTTTAACTTCTCAACTCATGAAACTATTGGTCCTGAGAAGCTGCTTTTTTTTGGTCTCTGATGGACACCAAAGGATAAGTAATAAGAATAATCAGTTTAAAAAGCTAGAAATAAATCCACAATCATTATTTCCCCCTTAAATAATAACTTAAATGTATACCACAAGAGTTTATTAAATTCTTTTTGGAAATTCTACTTTCATCAAGAACTTCTCTCCAGGAAATGAGTTTCATAAATTCACTTTCTGCTGAATCTATCAATTTAAAATTCCTTTTTTTTTTTTAATTTTTATTGGAGTAGAGTTGATTTACAATGTTGTGTTAGTTTCAGGTGTACAGCAAAGTGAATCAGCTGTACATACACATATAACCACTCTTTTTTTAGATTCTTTTCTGATACAGGCCATTACAGAGTATTGAGTAGAGTTCCCTGTGCTATACAGTAGGTCCTTATTAGTTATCTATCTTATATACAGTAGTGTGTATATGTCCTTTGGTTTTTGTCTTTGTTTTGCCTCTTTTAAGAGAGTTACCTAGTTTTCATATACAAAATAGAATCCTTAAGGATTTTGAAAAATTTGGCTCCACTTTCTCTCAAAGTTTGCCATGCTAGGTCAGCGTTTATATCTTTTTAGTCTGCATTTATGTGGCACCATTGCCATTCTTCTTCATTGTTTCAGATGTCTTACCCTTTAGTGCTTCCTTTTTCATTATATTCTTGAATATAGTGATCAGACCTTTAAGTGACAGGCACATCTGCAGCATGATTTTCTGTAAGAGGAGGATACTGTGTTTTATTTTGTTTCCCTTCCCTTCCTGGTGATTGTTAGAACTTTATCTGCCTTTAATGGACTTGTCACTGTCCTCCGAGAAGAGTACAATGATCCCTGAGTTGTAGTGGATAGATACAAGCCCATCACTCTGCAAGCATAGTTTGGATTATTTTCTTCCTAAACGCATTGGCTCATTATCTTATCCTTGTCCTCTCTAAGATTCATATGTCAATTTTCTGTCCACTAAGACAGCTTCATGAGGTCCTCCTGCAGTTTATCCCCATCAGCTTGGAATTTTATTAATGAGAAGAGCTTAGGGTTATTGGCAAACTTGGTAATTTCACTGTGAACACTTCCTTTTCCACATCGTTTATAAAGATGTTACTAAGACTGGTCTCTGAGCTAATCCTTAACTTTAAGTGGTTGAATAGATCACAAAACTAAAACTAAATGTATGGAGAAGAATTAAACCCTATAATTGTTATTTCAGTGCAAGAGATGGTTTTGAATCTATGTGATTCAGGAGACAAATGAATTAAATCAACTCTATAGAAGGTGAAGCAATTGTTAAGGACATCCTTAACCATTCATAGTCAGACCCTGTGGGAAACTACTACCTTCTTTAACAAAAGACAAAGAAGGGAAGGTCTCCCCAGTGTGGATTGGATAATTCCTTACTCCTAAACCATCACCAGGACATAAGACATGGATGCTATTATCCCTTAACATTAAGAGCCAGTTGTGAACACCAAATCTTTTACTTAATATCCATGAGAATGACAGAAAATGGACTAAAACATCTCCACAAGATTTTATTTAACGCTGGAGGGCAACAACAACAACAAAAATACACAGAAAGAAATTGAATCTAGAGAATCTGGACTCTGAATTTTGAATTTTTTTTTTCTGGCGCTTAAGTTGCTCATCCTATCCAGATTCTGGCTGGCTTCCTGAGAGATGTTCTCTTCAGCACCCACCACTCAATAACCTAAGCTTTCAAAGTCAATTCCCTTTCAAATTCAGTTCTCTTTCCCTGTCAATAGCACCATTAAAGAGGGAATGTATGACCTATGAAGCCCTAACTTCACTCTTGTAAAGTAAATCACAACAGGATAATCATCATCTTGAAATCACAAGACAATCCCAACTTTTGTAGCAGAGATACACACATACAGGAGTAAAGAGGAGCAATTTCCTTATCAGGACCAATTTGATGAACTGTCAATTATGTTATTTAAGAATTAATATCAATACACAATTATTACTTCAGTAACACATGTCATTAACTCAAAATCAGTGCAACATAAAGAAAATCTTGACTCGATCAATGGAGAGATAGACATAGATAAAGATATAGATATATCTGACTGCTCTGGAATTTGGAAGGACTCAAAGCAAACAGTTGTTTAGCCATACCAGGTCAACAGTTAAGGTACTGATTGATGGGATGAATTTAGCAACGGTTGCTCTCTTTTGAATATTTTCTGGGTAATACTTGAAGCAGAACCCTGTGCCACATCCCTTCAGTTCATCCTGGGTGTCAGCTGACACTGTGCTGGACAGATCCTGTGCCGGCTGCAAGTATCCCCAGCCTCCTCAAGTCCCTGCTGTATCACTCCACCTTTCTTCATTCTGCCTGCACAAGGGGCAGCCCAGAAGTTGGGGGGAGTTAATTCTCCCAAGGACAACCCTCAGTCAACTGAGAAGGAGAGTCACTAGACAGATGACCTGGCCTCCTGGTCTCCCATCCTCTGGAGAAACAATTCTGAGTGCATTCTACTTGGTTCCTCAGAGGATTCCCAGTAGAACTGAGCTCTAGTTACACAAAGCAGAAACCAACTCGGGAATACTGACACCCTTTGTAGACTCTCCCCGCTCCCCTGCCTCATTCTCCTAACTTCTAACCAGAACCCCTCCCCACCCCCAGTCAAATAAAGTAGCGGCACCCTTGTCTCGGTCTCTGCTTTAAGGGAACCCAAATTAGCACAGTATCTGTATATCAGATTTATCAAACACTTGTCATTGAGCAGTCCAGTTTAATACCTGGGAAAAAAGGCAATTTATTATGGTAACAATTAGCAATGTTAACCACGGGCAGCATGAATGTTATTAACAAATAAAAGAAAAATAACTTTTGTCCATTAAGAATGTCCAAAAGAATGGATTTTGGAAGGAAATGAAATCATAGAATGACTAAAAGTATACCACAATTCTAACAAAGTTGTGAAATATATGCCTGATTTCATTAAAAAATGCAAATCTAATTGTAGACGTTAAGATTTGTGGAAGAGGAACTACATTCACCTCAAGCAGTTACGTAACATTACATCTGCTGTCGTATGTAAGTTGCTCCGTACAAAAAGGAAAGTCTGTCAGGAAATTTCAAACTGTCTCTGATTTGAAGGTAGGACAATATTGGGGTGGGAATAATAGATAATACCCTTGTTTCCATAACCATATTTTGGACTAATTAGGAGGAAAACCAATAGGAATCAAGCAGCCAGCAGTCAAAATAGCACTTTATTTAGACTAGTTTACAGGCCAGGGGCTTTCCTTATGTTCACCCATTCAACCACAGGGGAAATTACCAGCACAGGTATCCCTGAGTGGAGAGGCCTGCCCTGTACAACTTACCCCAGGAGGAGTCAAACTGCTTGTGTGTGTTTGTGTGTGTTTCTGTACAGCAGGATCCCAAGAGAAAGGAGGGTTGAGAGGTAAACTATGCTTGCCTAGCTTCTCGTCCCAAACTCAACTATCAGGTAAGTCACTCTTTCCTCTCTAAGGGAAGGGTAAGGGCATGGGCAGAAGGCATGAATGTCACACTAATTAAATACCTTCCACGTAGAATGAGACTTCAGGAATGGGGAGAAGGCAAAATATCCACACCCAACAGATTGGGAAGCTGTTTCTCTGGATCTGTCACTATCTGAAATATCATACAATCTCCTACAACCCTTGCCATTGTCTACTTCTTGTTTCTGTCAGAAAAAGAAGCTATTTGATAAGGTGAATTTGAGCATAACATGGGAGATTACAATGTAATTACAGGCCACTATTAGCTCAAGAATGAGTTATTCTGAGTTCTTTCATTTGAATTAGAGCTCCTGGGCAGCCAGAAATGCAAGGATCCCCAAGGATTAACCCTCAACCAAATGGGGACAGTCATTGGATAAAAGTCTTGGCTTCCTGTATTTTGGAGAGAAAAGTTTATGTATATTTTACATGATTCTGCAGAGGATCTCCAGTAGGATTGGGCCTTAGGCACCCAGCAATAACCAGTTCAATAATACACCCAATATCCAAGAAACTCATATTTGATTTTTGACCAACAGTTAATATTATCTAGTTTCAATAATGACCATTAAAAGATAATTCAGAAATTATCTTAGATATAAATCTGGGTTACAAAGAAATGAAAGTGTAACATTAAAAGTCATTAGAAGACATTCTCATTTATAATGGGGGAAGAAAGCTAGATGAGTCATAAACAGTTCATAGGTATTTAAAATTTTAGAAGTCTCTCAAAATTAATAGCCAATATTGATAGATCCTTTAGTGTCCAAGAAGCTTTATTGTATCAAGAAGAGTATTCCTAATGTCCAATTTATTTATCCAGTAAAATCATTAAACATGTAATAATCTTTCAGAAATAAAAATTAACATTTTTGTAAATTTCTATACTACTTACATAACTAATAAATCAACATTTTCCCAAACATCTGAACACTGACTATATTTATTCAAACTATTCTAAAACTCGACTTAAATCTACTAGTATTAGAATTTCTTAATATTACTATATTGCAATCTACTATATTAGAATCTCTTAATGCCTTAAGCTATATTAGAATCTATTAATGTCTTAGACAAAACACATGCACAAAGTAACAGTGATTTGAATTTATTACACTTACACTAAAACCAGCTAAATTTTTCTGGTATTTAAAAGTCTTCCATTTTTTATTATTCCATTCTTATCCTAATGCATATTCTTCTTCCTCTTGTATATGGTGTACAGTGAGTTTAGCAAACATATCTCAGAAATCTCAACAGAAGGGAAGAGTTGTCTCTAGTCTAGGTAGTAAACTCTGGGTTGTCTACCAATAGATTCCTGATTGAGACATGGGACAAGGATGCACCTAAACTTCATTTCTCTGGCATTATCATTGTTGGTGTATTAATTATCTGTTGCCACATAAATTATTCTAAAACTTAGTGGCTTTCAACACCACCATTTATTACCACAGTTCCTGAGGGTCAGGAATCTGGGCATGCCTTGGCTGGTTCTGTGGCTCAGGGTTTCTCATAAGCCTGCAATCAAGGCATCATGCAGGGATACTGTTATCACAGAACTCAACTGAATGAGGTCCCATGCCCATTCATTTGGCTGTTGGTAGAATTCAGTTTCTCCTGGCTGTCAGATCGAGGATCTCAGTTCTTCACTGACTGTTAGCTAGAAGTTATCCTCAGTCTCCTGCTACATGGACTTCTCCATAGGGAAACTCACAACGGAGGCAGCTGGCCTCATCAGAGAAAGCAAGCCAATAAAGCGAGAAAGAGACAGTGATGATGTAAGTCGTTCTCTTGAAAACCTAATCCAGGAAGTGATATCCCGTCACGTTTGCTTTTTCTCTTCATTAGATGTGAGTGACTCGGCAAGGCCCTCACTCAAAGGAAGGGGATCACACAAGGATATAAATACTAGGAGGCAAGGATCATCCTAGAAGGCTACCTACAACAATTGGAAAGGTATTTATATCTTAGCTGTATCACTATAATTAGTAGAGCCATCTAAAAGTCTCATCACCAGCTAAAGGGTAAATTATGTGAAGGTAAATCTCCTTTGTAGAACATTTGGCTTATCTGTCATCTCAGTATACACAGGTGAAGCCTCTTTATACTTGGTTATTTTGTATGACTTCTGGTTATACATCAGTATTATGGTTAAACACCAGGACTGATCATTTGTTTTACTTACTGTTCTTTGTATTCACTCTATTTACTCAGAGAGAAAGAAACAACTATAATTTGTAAAATTCATATGCATAAAAAAGGAACAGAGCTTTTCTCTACTTATTAAAATAATTTTTTAAAACCCTATTCTGCTATATTCTCATCCTTTTTATGTTTTCAAGATTTTCACAGTTATAACTTTTTGGCATGTCATTATGAATTCATAGGCTTTCACACATTCAATTTATGTCAATTAATAATAATTGTTATTGTGTTTGAAGCTCAAATTTTCATAACTTGAACTTCATTAATTTCTTTATCCTTTTACTCTTCATCCCATGACATTCTTAAAAATATTTTTACTCTCTAACAAAAACTATATGCTTTAGACCTGCTGTTTCTAATCCTTTTTCTGCTTTAAGACATTGAAACAGCCACTGTCAAAGGAGTTATGATTCCATCAGTGGCAAAGAGTGTCAGAAACAAAATTCTAAGCATGAGAAGTACATACATTTGTGCTGTCGTAGGAAAGAGTGCTAATACTGTTATTAAATTTTAAAGAAAGATATGGGAAAAAGTTTTCCTTTTTAGAGTCAAGTTTCAAATTGATTTTTCTAACTTAACATCATTTTTAACATTACTTTGAGTTATTTCACTTTTTTTAAATGAGGTTTTGCAAACCACTAAGAACTCTCACTACATGAAAGGCAACCAGGTAGGTAAACCTCACCTGTTTCCTAAAAAAGGACATGAATACGTTCCTGATTTAGCCTAAGCAACCAGGTCTGCAGAATTGTAGAAATTCAAACTCATTTCTGGTCATTAAACACTGTTGAGCAATCTTTATGTGTACCTTCTCTGTTTCTGATAGTTCTGAGCATTCCATTTTTTCTCTGTGATTTAGCAGCTTCTCGGTGATCTATTGTGCAAAGACTTTGCACTCTAAACCTTTTCCTGTTTAAAAATTCTTTTAAGTGAAGAAAGAAGTCTATATGGAACTTCTCCAACCCCACAAATCATTGCTGGTATTGCAGAGCACATCCACTGTCTCCAGCCCTTCTCCTAAATATAGATGGATATACCACTTTCTGTAATTTCTACCACCTCCGTTACCATCATCCTGCTCCTCATTCTACACTTTAAAAGATGTACATTGTTATATGAACAGAAGCTAGAACAAAATACATATGCATTTTCAGACATGTATGAGTGTGCATGTTTGTATGTAATGTTTTTTATATACTTTCTGGGGCAATGCTGAGTCAATATCCACTTCTATTCCCTTTCTCTCTTACTGTTTCCCATTATAGTGGATAGGAAAACAAACACTCAATGAATAGTCATCCGTACAATTAGGCCATGTGCCACAATTCTGGGCAATGAGATGGGAGTTGTTAAATCTGCATGAAATTGAATCTTTGTCTTAGAATTCTCTTCTGGAGGAACTCAAACTAAGACTAAGCAATGAGATGGTGGTAAGTCCAACAGTACTGTAACAACACAATTAGAGTCATAGCTATGGTGAATTGGGATGGGATTCATGTGGAAGAGGAGCACTGGCTTATGCAACATCTCTGGGTTTTGAGAGGTAAAGGGACAGTGGTAATGATAATACCTGTGAACTTGTGTGTTGCTCTGTCATCAAAGTGATGAAGGAAGAAAATCACAGTCATACCAGGGGGCTCTCAACTCAAAACAGTGTGAAAGCCACTGGTCTGTTATGGCAGTATTTAAAGAGACTCTCCTCAGACTTCCCTGGTGGTCCAGTAGTTAAGACTCTGCGCTCCCAATGCAGGGAGCCCGGATGCGATCCCTGGTCGGGGAACTAGATCCCGCATGCCGCAACTAAAAGATCCCGTGGGCCACAACTAAGACCCAGTGCAGCCAAATAAATAAATATTAAAAAAAGAGAGAGAGAGAGAGAGAGAGAGAGACACTCTCCTCTTAAGCAGCCAGAAGGCAGCCTGTGCTGAAAATCAGGCTATGGATCTTATTAGGAAAGTAGCCATTACAAATAAAAGCTGAATTTACAATCCCCTGGCAAGTCCCTGTGCTAAATGTATTGCCCTGATAGGGAAGAAGGGGACTTAAAATCTGGAACAAGAACATCCTGGTTTATACACATAAGAATTTTGAACCACTAAATTCTCTAAAACTTGGTAGCAAAAGCAACTCTCTCCTCCTTGTTAGAGGATCACAGCCTCTCCTTGCCTGGAGACTATGAAGAGTCCTTACCTAAGGCAGATGTCTCACAAGACGATGTCTACATTCCTCAAGATCTGCCCCCACTGCTGCTCACTGCTTTTAGATGAGTGGTTCTCAAATTTCAACATGCATCAGTATCACCTGGGGTACATGTTAAATCACAGATTATTGAGCTACCACCCCCCAGAGTTTCTGATTCAGTAGGTCTGGAATGGGACTTGGGAGTTTGTATTGCTAACAAGTTCCTAGGTGATGCTAATGCTGCTGCCCTGGACACCACACTCTCAGAACCACTATTTTAGAACAATAATCAGGAACAACTTTCAGTCCAGCTTAAATTAGGGAAGTACTGTCTCTGCTGGAAAGAAAGAGGTTATTTACCAAAAAAGCCACAGAACCTAAATAATTCATTACCATAGGAACCAAGAAAACATGCCCAAGAATGGATCTGAGAGTATAGGATATAAAGCAGATATAAAGCAGCTTTGAGTCTTGAGTTTTGATCTACAGTCACTCTCTCATGACTCAGGACACTGGGAACAAAGATGCTTTGAGCCAATCCTAGAATGTTGCTGGGATAGCTCTTTGAAATGTGGAGATGATGGTGGCCTGCAGTAAATGAAATAGAATTGCCTTGGCAAAGTATTTATGATGGAGGCAAAAGGCTCAGAGAAATGAACATGTTACAATGGATCTTTTATGTATGACCAGAGATCATCAGCTATGTTCCTCAGGAGGGCCCAAAGGATACTCCAGTTGTTAATGCAATGAGGAAGTCACCAGCGTCATTGAGTAGAATGGCTATCCTCTTTTAGTCACTGGGTTCTCTACTTTCAATGCAGAAGACAGAATTCCAAAATAGGAGAGGCCAAGTGGTAGCACTTAACTTCCTGAAGTAAGATGGACATAGGCAGCAAAGATGGGATGACAGTGAGGGGACCTTTCCCACAGAGACCATATGGCAACAGCCAATAGACCTTGGAGTTCCAAGAGACAAACTTGACAGGGTATTGCTTCACCTGTATAACCGAAAAAGATCAAGAGCAAGAAAGCAGAAGATTGGTGTCAGTTACTACAATTAAATGTCACGATTCTTCATCCAGTTCCAAGATCTCAGCCAGTTCTCAGACCCAGAGGCCATTGATCAAAAGGGAATCCGATATCCTTGAGGAAGGACCTTCACACTACAAGTATATACAATAGTGATCCCCTTTACACTTCCCCAGAGTGACCTATAACAACTTACGAGAAATTTTACACATAAAAAGTAGAATATCCAAATATTTACACGGCTGTTGGATACAAAGACTGAGATAATACTAGTACAATGTAAACATTTTATAATGAAAGAAGTAAATACATGATCACTGGATCCCCTATCCTACCCTATACAGCATCAGCCAGAAAGCTGCAAGCCTGACAGACCATCAGAATGACCTCTTAAAGGTAAAGCCAATTGCTAACTAGGGTTGACACCCCCCTGCAACACTAGGTGCTGTCCTTCAGGATGAGCTATATACTTTGAAACAATGGCCATTATATGGTGCTGAATTCACTACCAAAAAGTGAAGTAGGAATGGCCTCTCACACCATTATTCCTAGTGACTCATTTGAGGGAAATTGTGCTACCCATTCCACACTTATAAACTCTATAGATCTAGACACCTCATTCCCTGGGTGGGGGAGGGGAGGGCAAATCCTTCTACCAGGAGATATGGTTAAGTTTTTCTATAAACTTAAAGCTGCAGCTGCCACCTATGTTGTTTCAGACAGAGAAAAGTTACTATACTACCTGATTATCATTATCAATCACTATATTGGTTGGTATCAACCAATATAGTGATTGATAATGATAATCAGGTAGTACAGTAGCTTTTACTATTGGGGGTTTTAGTATTGCTTTGTGTTTTTTTTTTAAGCTGTGACCAGCCACAAATTTGAAGAATCAGTGAGAGAAGCGAGTAAACTCATCATGGGTCATGAGTGTACCTAAGTGGTGTCAGGAGTAGACTGAAGCAGATGCTGTTGATGCCCCAGCCATATCCCCTCAGCCCTTACCATCTGTGCACGCCAGCCTGACTTCCAACTACAGCACCTTCATCTCTTTGCCTGATGGCTTTCTCTGGCCATCAAAGCCTGCTCTGCCTCCACACACAGCAGACAGAGATCTTGAAAATGAATACCCCATAAGATCAACCCTCAGTTAATGACCAGTGGACGTGGTATATAAGTATTCCAACTCCCTGCTACCTTGGAACAGATAACTCTGAGGCTTATGTTCTACTCTGTTTCAAATCACATCTTAAGTTGCTTAATAATGCACTTTTTATTGGTTTTATTCCCTTCCTGGTCTCACTTCCTTAATTCCCTACCAGCGTTTCCATAGATCCTCTGCCAAATATGTGCACTCAAATATTTGTTTCTAGTGCTGCTTCTGGGGAGGAATGCATATTAAGATATACTAGTAAACAGAACGGGAAGTAAAAAGTTTCTTCCCGGGACTTCCCTGGTGGTCCAGCAGGTAAGATTCTGCGCTCCCAATGCAGGGGGCCCCAGTTCGATCCCTGGTCGGGAAACTAGATTCTGCATGCATGCCTCAAATAAGAGTTCGCATGTCGCAACTAAGAAGCCCACATGCCACCTCGAAGATACTGCATGACGCAACTAAGACCCGGCACAGCCCAAATAAATAAATAAATTTTATTAAAAAAAAAGTTTCTTCCCTTTTTCATTTGGAATTCTGGCACATCATCACCTAAGTTGCCCATCATCAACACAGGATATCTGGTAGAGATTAGAAACTGATGTGACACTTAGGCACAAAAAAAGGGGCAAGAAATAGTACCTTTTGAGTCTTCCTCTGTGAAGCTTGTCAGACGTTTAGAAATTCTGATGTGATGTAACTGAGTTGAGACCCAGAAGACCTACTAGGGTGAGATGAGAAATGAGGTGACACCATTGTTGAGGCTGCTGAGGACCAGCAATGCCACCAAGAGTTCAGGTGGAGGCATTTGTATAAGTGGAAGATCACAGTGCCTTGGCCACACCATGAGTCTAGACAACAAGTTTCACTAGCCTCAGACTTCTGCAAGTGATTCCATAAGGGTCCCTATGATGAGGAGGGACGAGGGGTGTTGCCCAGAACCCAGGGAGAACACAATCTTTTGTCCCATGACCATAAGGACACATAAGCCCTCTTGAATCCAGATATCTTTCAAGTAGGATAGGAGAGGAGGAGTCATAGAAAGCTGAACTTTGGACTGTCTGAGGAGTTATATAACATGGTGCTGTTTAAAACCAAGAGACTGAGATCATTTTAACTGACAAGTTTAAATGCTGCCATGGCACAATCCACACTATCCAGCTAATGGGGGCTCAAGAGGATGATTTTTATGCTAATGGCACCCCCGGTATATAGATTTAATGTCTTCAAAGAATAACTGAATTCACACTTTCCTTCATTTATTCATTTTTTAAAAATTATTTATTTATTTATTTATTTTTGGCTGCGTTGGGTCTTCGTTGCTGTGCGTGGGCTTTCTCTAGTTGCTGTGAGTGGGGGTTACTCTTCATTGCGGTGCACGGGCTTCTCATTGCAGTAGCTTCTCTCGTTGCAGAGCACGGGCTCTAGGCACGTGGGCTTTAGTACCTGTGGCACGTGGGCTAAGTAGTTGTGGCTCACGGGCTCTAGAGCGCAGGCTCAGTAGTTGTGGCTCATGGGCTTAGTTGCTCCATGGCATGTGGGACCTTCCCAGACCAGGGATCGAACTCATGTCCCCTGCATTGGTAAGCGGATTCTTAACCACTGCTCCACCCGGGAAGTCCCTCCTTCATTTATTAAGGGGAAAATGCTTTTGATATATATGTTTTAAATATATTATAATAATACCCTGGAGCACATCAAGAAGTATATGAATACACTTACACTTTCCAGAGACGTAAAGAGAGAGAAAGGCAAGTGCATCAGCACAGCAGGCTGCACAAACAGGAGAGTCCTTGGATGCAGCCAGTCGCACCCACCTGAGACCAAGAAAAAGGTGAGGCTGTGTATTAAAGGATGCTGGGCCTTGGGGAATCTGAAAGAGCCAACGGGCCAAAAGGCAATTAACAACTGTCCCCGTCCCTTCTTCTCTCTGGAAATTTCTCCCCTCACTTCTCATGTCCCTGTCCTATGTCTTCTCTTAACAATTTGCAATTCAACCACTCTGAACCAAAATGCCATTAAGAAAGATAACCTCACACAAAGGGAAGCTTTAGATACCTTAGACCTGAAGAAGTTCATTCAGATGAAGAAATATTGTGTTTGTTTTTTAAACTCTGTGAAATGGATCCTAACACAGAAATTGAAAAAAAGAGAACTGTGGGGATTTCCGAGGTTAACTTGTCCACACAAGTGTTAGCCTGAGCTTCAAACCCACATCAGGATTAATCAAGATGCCTTAAATCATGACTTTATAGTGCACTTTGTAAACTGCCGTATAAACAAGAGTACTATCATTGGAAATCTAAAACAGAAAAGGCAATACAACATATAAAATTTCTTTTACAGACTCGGTCTGATAATTAGTATGGGAAAAAGAAAAAGTGAGGATTAGGCCTTCCATATGGCTGGGAAGTAGGAGAGATGTTGATGATGAGGGAATCAGGGGCATCACTAACGCCTCTAATCAAGGAAAGCAGCAAAGTGAAGTAATTAAAGCTCAGTTTTGATACCAGATGGGCTTGGATTTTAATCCCAGATCTGCCACCTGCTACCTGTGCAATCTTGAGCAATTTATTTAACCTTTCTGAGAATTAACTGAATGTTGTGCAGATTAACTGAGATCATATAAAGTTTCAGGAACATCACAGATGCCCAATAACTATTACTCTTCCCACCCATTCACACCCACTCCTCACATCTAGGACAGGGAAGGAGTGGAGTCTTGGGTAAATGAGACTGAATATACAGAGGAAGAAAGCAAAGTTCCAGAGAAAAGTGCAGAAATAAGAGTGAAAAACATAATACTTTATGGAAGGCTCCTTGATTTTCTAGCACAGGCATTATAATAAATCAAAATTTTTATGTCTAGTGTGAGCAGCCAAGTTTTCATGTCATTATGACACCTACTAGATCATCTCCAGTCTCCTCGAAATCCTCTGGAATCCATCTGAGTTCAGTGTTCTAACTGGGGAACCTGTTAAAATGATGATTCCAAGGCCTCAGGCCCAGAGGTTTTGATTCAAAATATTCTTCTGCATTTTCACAAAAGAGGCTAATATTTTGAGATAACAACTGAGGTTTCTCTCCGCATTTTTCACCCCATTACTAAATTTTCTTGTTGCTCTTCTCCTATTCAGTCAGAAGCAGCATTACCTCAGGACAAAAAAATAATAAAAACAAGAATCTAATTACTATTTTTCAAAAGAAATTTTAATTCCACAGAGCCTAAGACTTTGAAAGGGGGAAAAAAGGCTTATGGTGAACGGCAAAATTCAAGGATCATACCATAGACAATGGATATGGGGAAGAGTCAGATAACACCCCATTTTCCCACCCACCTTGAGCCCAAGAAAAGATGGAGCTTACCCAACTAGAGGAAAAGGAACCCTGAAGACAGAGAATAGAATTAGGTGTGAACATGAAATTCCTGGTCAGCAAAGATCAAGGATCTTGAAGGACAATTTAGACCAAACCTCTGATGCCATTAAACCATTAAAAAATAACTATGGAACTTAGATACAATCTCAGGAAAAGGGGGTAGAGCCGAACTCTAAATCTGAATAAATTTAAACTTACAATGACAGAATAATCCATGAATTCCTGGGTTTAATTGAATGTCAGTAGATTAATGTTTCTGTCATCATTGGAAACATTGGCTCTAGGCAGAAATTAGATTCAGTTATATGAAAATCTTATAGAAGTTAAACTTTCCCACATATTTTGAAAATTGTACTCCTACTGCAGTTTAAAAAGCTACCTAAGTTCTTCTGATTCAGGTGGCCTGCAAATCACGAAATACTGTGAACGCTACTGAGTAAGTCTAGGTCCTCCTCCATACAGATCTTTGGCCTCTCTTGTAAAATGGTACCTTAAGGTAAGGATTTAATGAGACAATACACGTTACTTGGTGTATAATAAGTTACTGATAACTACTAACTTATTAGCAGAGAAACATTTCTTACTACCTCCTGATATTTTCTTCTATACTGAGAGACCTTAATTAGTGTAACTGCTGGTGGTTTTTACACAACTTTAACTGCCCCAGGAAGTGGAATGACTTATCGGTTTGATAGATTTGGGAAGAATGAACTGGAACATCATTAGCTCAGCTCCTTCCTGCTTCTTCCTGGGAACCTGTTGCCAATGGTCCTCTACTGGGAACATGCCACCTATTACTCCTTCAGAGACAGACTCTGTCCTATAGTGAAGCCTCCCCACCCCCGCCCCCAGGTCCAGCATTATCTGTACCTGTGCAATTCTACTAACCCTGGGCTCAGTTAGCAGTCTCATTTAGCTTTCACATGATTTAACTTACCTTCTCTGGGCAACAAGGATCTACTGTGGCCTACTGCATTCCTTTGTATTATATATCAGTTTATTTGAAAATTGAATATTGAAGAAGACTGCTATTTAGTAAGTTCCTAAAGAATCCCAGCACTTATTTTAAATGGGATAAGTAAGAGCCATACAATTTATCCCAAAAGTCTTGGTTTTTACATTCTTTGACCCAGAAATTCCATCTAAAATAATTTAAACAAATGTAGAAATATATATGCATAATAATTTTCATAATATTTATGCATAAGAATTTTTATGATTGGAAAAATGTAAATATCCAACAACAGGCAGCTAGTTAAATTATGGTATCCATAAAATGGAATACTATGCATACATTAAATATAATATTGTAGACTTCAAATTCTTACGAGATGAAATAACAAAGACCAGATTTACTTTCCCCATTTTAACAACTAAAAACATGGATGAATATATGAAGGAACAATTTTCAGACATGGGGCAGCAAGCAGCATAGGACTGTGATCCCTCAGAGATCAGAAACAAACACGCTGAGCCCTACATTTTCACCCGCTTACTGCTTGGAGACAGTTTCCAGTCCACGGAACAGGGAGGAAGAACTCACACAAAGATCATCAGTACTGCCTCGTTGAGAAGACAGAGATAGCATTCAAAGTCGTGAAAAAGAGGGAGCTCTATATAGAAAGAGCTCTGTAGCTCTGCAGAGGGATCCCACTGAGCCTTTAGCTGAGCACTGGTCTGCACACAGTCAAGAAAAAAATATGCAAGGTCAGGGGGAAAATACCAAAGAGGAATAGACAACAATTCTGGAGCTCACACAAGGCTTGAAATAGTTTGTCTTCCCATCAGAGTGGGAAGATCTCATAATACATGGTCATCAGATGGAATTCTTAGAAGGGCATTGTCTTAGTAACGGAGTTAAATTAGTCTCAGACTAAAGCGTTCTCTATACTGATAAACAAAGATTAACCCTTGAAAAAGTGCAATTGATTAACTATGGACCTGAACAAAATCTAACATTACTTAAAAGAATAATCAAAATCTATCAACCAACAACATAAATTCACAATGCCAGGTACCTGATCACAAATTGCAAGACATGCACATAAACAAGAAAATATGACTCATAATGAGAATAAAAATCAAAGTATAGAGAAACACAGAAAAATTACATAAATGATGAAACTAGCAGACAGGAATATTAGAACAGTTAATATAAATAAGCTCTCTATATTTAAGAAGGTAACAGAAAACATGATCATGATGAGGAAATAAATGGGAGTTACATAAAAAATTGTACATATAGAGATGTAAAATACTATATCTGAAAAGGAAAAAAAAAGACATGGAATGGGGTCAACAGCAAATTAGACATTGGAGAAGAAAATATCAGTGAATTTGAAGACATAAAAATATTAACTTTCCAAAGTGAAAGACAAAAGGAAAAAAATATGGAAAAATAAGTGGGCAGAGCATCAGTAATCTAGTCAAACTTACAAGTGATTAGAACACCAAAAGGCGAGAATGAAGTAGTGACAGAACACAATATTTGAAAAAATAATGGATGAAAATTTTCCAAATGTGATTAAAGTACTAAACTCACAAATCTAACTTAATGAATCCCAAGCAGGAGAAACTTGAAGAAAAACCTGCAAAGGCACATAATAATCAAACTGCTGAAATGATAAATTCAATAAATGCAAAAAAAGAATGGTTTATTAAATTCAACATCCACTTGTGATAGAACTCTCCATAAACTGTAGATAGAAATGAATTTCTTCAACCTAAAAGATAATCTCTAAAAAAATCTATCACCAATAGAATACTCAGTGATGAATGACTGGCTACTTTACCTGTAATTTTGGAATAAGGCAAGGATGATCACCCTCAGCACTTTTATTCAACATTTCTCTGAAAATCCTAGCCAGTGAAACAAGGCAAAATAATAATAATAATAATTTTAAAAGTCACTCATGTTGGGAAAAAAAGAAATTTTAAAAAATTCTTGGGCTTCCCTGGTGGCACAGTGGCTGAGAATCTGCCTGCCAATGCAGGGGACACGGGTTCGAGCCCTGGTCTGGGAAGATCCCACATGCCACGGAGCAACTAGGCCCGTGAGCCACAACTACTGAGCCTGCGCGTCTGGAGCCTGTGCCCCGCAACAAGAGAGGCCACAACAGTGAGAGGCCCGCGCACTGTGATGAAGAGTGGCCCCCGCTCGCTGCAACTGGAGAAAGCCCTCACACAAAAACGAAGACCCAAGACAGCCAAAAATAAATAAATAAATAAATAAATAAATAAAATAATAATAATAATTAAAAAAAAAAATTAAACGGACAACCTGGAAGAAATGGACAGATTCTTAGAAATGCACAACCTACCGAGACTGAACCAGGAAGAAATAGAAAATATGAACAGACCAATCACAAGCACTGAAATTGAAACTGTGATTAAAAATCTTCCAACAAACAAAAGCCCAGGACCAGATGGCTTCACAGGCGAATTCTATCAAACATTTAGAGAAGAGCTAACATCTATCCTTCTCAAACTCTTCCAAAATATTGCAGAGGGAGGAACACTCCTCAACTCATTCTACGAGGCTACCATCACCCTGATACCAAAACCAGACAAAGATGTCACAAAGAAAGGAAACTACAGGCCAATATCACTGATGAACATAGATGCAAAAATCCTCAACAAAATACTAGCAAACAGAATCCAACAGCACATTAAAAGGATCATACACCATGATCAAGCGGGGTTTATCCCAGGAATGCAAGGATTCTTCAATATACGCAAATCAATCAACGTGATACATCATATTAACAAATTGAAGGAGAAAAACCATATGATCATATCAATAGATGCAGAGAAAGCTTTCGACAAAATTCAACACCCATTTATGATAAAAGCCCTGCAGAAAGTAGGCATAGAGGGAACTTTCCTCAACATAATAAAGGCCATATATGACAAACCCACAGCCAACATTGTCCTCAACGGTGAAAAACTGAAACCATTTCCACTAAGATCAGGAACAAGACAAGGTTGCCCACTCTCACCACTAGTATTCAACATAGTTTTGGAAGTGTTAGCCACAGCAATCAGAGAAGAAAAAGAAATAAAAGGAATCCAAATCGGAAAAGAAGAAGTAAAGCTGTCACTGTTTGCAGATGACATGATACTATACATAGAGAATCCTAAAACTGCTACCAGAAAACTACTAGAGCTAATCAATGAATTTGGTAAAGTTGCAGGATACAAAATTAATGCACAGAAATCTCTTGCATTCCTATATACTAATGATGAAAAATCTGAAAGTGAAATTAAGAAAACACTCCCATTTACCATTGCAACAAAAAGAATAAAATATCTAGGAATAAACCTACCTAAGGAGACAAAAGACCTGTATGCAGAAAACTATAGGACACTGATGAAAGAAATTAAAGATGATACAAATAGATGGAGAGATATACCATGTTCTTGGATTGGAAGAATCAACATTGTGAAAATGACTCTACTACCCAAAGCAATCTACAGATTCAATGCAATCCCTATCAAACTACCACTGGCATTTTTCACAGAACTAGAACAAAAAATTTCACAATTTGTATGGAGACACAAAAGACCCCAAATAGCCAAAGCAATCTTGAGAACGAAAAATGGACCTGGAGGAATCAGGCTCCCTGACTTCAGACTATATTACAAAGCTACAGTAATCAAGACAGTTTGGTACTGGCACAAAAACAGAAATATAGATCAATGGAACAGGATAGAAAGCCCAGAGATAAACCCACGCACATATGGTCACCTTATCTTTGATAAAGGAGGCAAGCATATACAGTGGAGAAAAGACAGCCTCTTCAATAAGTGGTGCTGGGAAAACTAGACAGGTACATGTAAAAGTATGAAATTAGAACACTCCCTGACACCATACACAAAAATAAACTCAAAATGGATTAAAGACCTAAGTGTAAAGCCAGACACTATCAAACTCTTAGAGGAAAACATAGGCAGAACACTCTATGATATACATCACAGCAAGATCCTTTTTGACCCACCTCCTAAAGAAATGGAAATAAAAACACAAATAAACAAATGGGACCTAATGAAACTTAAAAGCTTTTGCACAGCAAAGGAAACCATAAACAAGACAAAAAGACAACCCTCAGAATGGGAGAAAATATTTGCAAATGAAGTAACTGACAAAGGATTAATCTCCAAGATTTACAAGCAGCTCATGCAGCTCAATAGCAAAAAAACAAACAACCCAATCCAAAAATGGGCAGAAGACCTAAACAGACATTTCTCCAAAGAAGATATACAGATGGCCAATAGACACATGAAAGAATGCTCAACATCATTAATCATTAGAGAAATGCAAATCAAAACTACAATGAGATATCATCTCACACCGATCAGAATGGCCATCATCAAAAAATCTAGAAACAATAAATGCTGGAGAGGATGTGGAGGAAAGGGAACCCCCTTGCACTGTTGGTGGGAATGTAAATTGATACAGCCACTATGGAGAACAGTATGGAGGTTCCTTAAAAAACTACAAATAGAACTACCATACAACCCAGCAATCCCACTACTGGGCATATACCCTGAGAAAACCATAGGTCAAAAAGAGTCATGTACCAAAATGTTCATTGCAGCTCTATTTACAATAGCCAGGACATGGAAGCAACCTAAGTGTCCATCATCGGATGAATGGATAAAGAAGATGTGGCACATATATACAATGGAATATTACTCAGCCATAAAAAGAAATGAAATGGAGGTATTTGTAATGAGGTGGATGGAGTTAGAGTCTGTCATACAGAGTGAAGTAAGTCAGAAAGAGAAAAACAAATACAGTATGCTAACACATATATATGGAATCTAAGGAAAAAAAAAAAGGTCATGAAGAACCTAGTGGCAAGATGGGAATAAAGACACAGACCTACTAAAGAATGGACTTGAGGATATGGGGAGGGGGAGAGTTGAGATGTGACAGGGAGAGAGAGTGTCATGGACATATATACACTACCAAATGTAAAATAGATAGCTAGTGGGAAGCAGTCACATAGCACAGGGAGATCAGCTCGGTGCTTTGTGACCGCCTGGGGGGGTGGGATGGGGAGGGTGGGAGGGAGGGAGATGCGGGAGGGAGGAGATATGGGGATATATGTATATGTATATGTATAGCTGATTCACTTTGTTATAAAGCAGAAACTAACACACCATTGTGAAGCAATTATACTTCAATAAAGATGTTTAAAAAAAAATTAAAAAATTAAAAAATTATTTTTTTCATAAAGGGTACATGGTCTATGTAGAAAATCCTAAGGAATCTACAAAATCTACTAGTTCTAGTAGAAGGAATCTACTAGTTCTAGTAAGTGAGCTAAGCAAAATCACAGGATAAAAGGTTAATCTACAAATATCCATTTTATTTCTATATTTTAGCAATACCCATTTGGAAATTAGGCATTTGTCAATTTTTAAAAGTTTTGCAACTTCTTTTTTCCTTCTAAATAAGTATTCAGTACTGCACTTAATTTTCTATTCATCATTTTGTATTCTTGTTCCTTTTTATAAATAAATTTTCTTTTTTTTTTTTTTTAATTTATGGCTGCATTGGGTCTTTGTTGCTGCGTGGGGACTTTAGTTGCATCGAGCAGGGGCTACTCTTCGTTGCGGTGTGCGGGCTTCTCACTGAAGTGGCTCCTCTTGTTGCAGAGCACGGGCTCTAGGCGCACGGGCTTCAGTAGTTGTGGCACGCAGGCTCAGTAGTTGTGGCTCGTGGGCTCTATAATGCAGGCTCAGTAATTGTGGTGCATGGGCTTAGTTGCTCCAAGGCATGTAGGATCTTCTCGGACCAGGGCTCGAACCTGCAACCCCTGCATTGGCAGGTGGATTATTAACCACTGTGCCACCAGGGAAGTCCCTGTATTCTCGTTCTTAATGAAATTCTCCCAAATTCTACATGCTTCAGGCCCCATAAAACCTGGGTCCTTCCTTAACACAAATATTAGGGTCTACTTAAATAATGTCTTTATTGTGTACCTCTGTAATGTGGAACAAGCTTAAGAAATAATTAAACTAACTAATGCAACATTCTGTTTGCTTCCTTCCAAAAGAATAGTTCTGAATTATCAATGAGATCATTGATGGAAAGCACTCTGAGAGGTAGTAAGTACCATATCCATGCAAATTATTATCTTTATTATCCTTCTAAATACAAGCATCTCAACATTTGTTTGACAACTATTTTGTGATCTTCCAGTAAGTGTATGACACTCCTGGGGCTGTGGAGGGTATAAGATAAAATACATCCAACACTTGCTGTCAGGGAGTTCACAGTCTCCAGTATAAGAATACTGTAAACTGAAGACAAAATTAAGATATAAACCGTATGTTAATGCTATGAAATGAATTATGTCCCTCCAAAATTTGTCTGTTGAAGCCCTAATCCCCAATATGATGGTTTTGGAGAAGCGGCCTTTGGGAGGTAATAAGGTTTAGATGAGGTCATGAGGATAGAACCCTCATGATAGGATTAGTGCTCTTATAAAAAGAGACACCAGAGAGCTTGCTCTCTCTCCCCACTGTGTGAAGAAGGCAGCTGTCTGTAAGCCAAGGAGAGAGTTCTCACCAGAATCTAACCAACCATGCTGGCACCCTGATCTCTGACTTCCAGCCTCCAGAACCGTAAGAAAATTCATGTTGTTTAAACCACCCAGTTGATGGTATTTAGTTATGTCAACCAAGGCCAACTAATACAGTCAGCAAATTTCAACATTTTAAAAATTATAGACCCCTTTTAAAGTGGAAATTATGATCCAATACACACATATACACACACAGACAAAGGTTTTACAAAATAATACTTACACTTACTATATGCTATATACACTTTCTCATAGTTTTCTATTCTAGTCTACTTCATTTTGTAAAATGCTGGTTACAACTCTCAATTTATTTCATAATCTCCTAATAAATCACATCCTATCATTTGAAAAATGTAACTATTTTATCCTATGGGGTGTGTACTAAAAGTCTATTAATATAACCTATACAGAAATCTTTATTAGCTCTAATAAAAATTGTTTAGAGCTCTATTGAGTGAAAAACAAGACACTGAAATCCTAACCGACCCTTTCTCCCAATTATTCATATATATTTTATTAGAGCAAAGACCTTAACTGTCCCTCCATATACATACATATTCAAGAGAGCACACAGACATGCACACACGTATACTCACATGCCTTCACCTCCTGTATCTATATATTAAAATTGATTGCTTTTTCACAGTGACAACTGCATTGAAAGCTCCCTGCAGGGAATCACAGGAGTATGAGTGAAGGGGTTATTTTAGTGGTTCTTCACCATCCGACAATTGTATTGAGCTACAAGAGCTTTCTGACAAGACTTGGCAAGCTTTGCATCATACTCAAGATTGTTTATTCTGTTGGAAAATTTGTCATAAAGGGGTTTGGCTCTTTTCTAAAGTATGTTCTGTGTGTGTGTGCGTGCGCATGTGGGCATGTGTGCGTGTGCACATATGTGCATATATATGTATATATATTCTATAAAATATTCAATATATAGATATAGATGGATATAGCGATATATTTTCTTAATTCTTTAATGGCAACATTTGTACCTGAGTTATTATAATAATAATTATTGTTATAATGATAAATATTTACTTAGAAAATACAAGTTTACAGAATAAAGCTGAGATCCTACCTCCTCACTATAGCACCTATCTCTATTTAGAATGCATTTTTCAGCATCAACTCTGTATGTCTTAGATCGTCCACAAGAATAGGTACAGTCATTGTGTAAACAGAAGATGTTTTAAAATACAAGAATATTAATAAGCTTCTATTGTTCCAGTAGATGAGCAAATGTTTTACTCAATCCCTTTCTCTCTCTGCATCTGAAGAAGGTCACTTCAAGAATGGGCAGGGGCTTCCCTGGTGGCGCAGTGGTTGAGAATCTGCCTGCCAATGCAGGGGACACGGGTTCAAGCCCTGGTCTGGGAAGATCCCACATGCCGCAGAGCAGCTGGGCCCGTGAGCCACAACTACTGAGCCTGCGCGTCTGGAGCCTGTGCTCTGCAACAAGAGAGGCTGCGATAGTGAGAGGCCCGCGCACCGCGATGAAGAGTGGCCCCCGCTTGCCGCAACTAGAGAAAGCCCTCGCACAGAAACGAAGACCCAACACAGCCAAAAATAAATAAATAAATAAATAAAAATTAAAAAAAAAAAAAAAAAAAAAAGAATGGGCAAAATCAGGCTGGAGTAGGGGCCTGACCAGCAGCTTTGAAGCACCCAAGAAATGTCTTTGGTGTAACTCCTGAAGTCACGCACAACAGTCTGTGATAAGATCAGTCGCTCTCAAACCCCCAGCTGTTTAACCATGCCACAGTGCCATGCAGATTAGCTACAGAGATATCTAGTGAAGTGAGGGTTGGGTGATAAAGGGAATAAAGGGATGAGAAGATGTGAAAATCCAGAAATACAGATATATTAACTACCTCTTGTCATTTGGAAGTGTGCCCAACTTATACCAATTTTAAGCCACCTACTAGCTGACTGATCATAATAACTGAACCCAATAATTTCCTTATTTTGCAAATTACTAATAAAATCTAGTTACTGCATTTCCAAGTTCCCAAATCTCTATTTTTTCTTCATCTCCCTAGTTTATCTTCTCTGCAACCCATATTTCCCATAAATCCCAGTCTTTATTTCCTGCTTTTTCCAATATGATTGGGCCTTCTAAATTCTACTATGTGCTGTTCACTCTGACTATGATGTCCTCCCTCCCTTTATAGCAGGTCCCTATTCATCTCCCAATATCAATCTCAGATAATCCTCCTTCTGTGAAGCCTTCTCTGACCAACCCAAACAGAATGTATCACGCTACCTCATACCATGGCTGCAAGGCCCTCATGGTCTTTTGGCTTTTCTCTTTTTTCTGTCTTATTAGTATATAACCTCCTTGTTGGTTGAGACTGTGTCATATTTATGTTTTATCCCCAGAGTCTCTTACAGAATCTGTTTCTAGAGTATTGAGTTAATTGATTGATTAATTTGTCTGTCCTGGGTTAATATGTCTACTGTTCTTGGGAGTCCTACTTTGTTATGAAGTACTTTTCTCTGTCCTTTCTGAATTTTTCAAAATGTATTTATTACAAGTTCATGAGGGTAGTTCGAACTTCTTTATCCAAAAATCTAAGCAAGCATCGTGACCTAGTCTCACTTGAGAATTTTGACTGATGGTGGTTGATACTATCCTCTGGAGTAGGTCTGCATTACATTGGTTCCTTCTAATGATCAGAGGCAAGCTATTTTGAGCTTTCATCGCCACTATTACTTTTTTCTTATTGAAGGACTTCTCAGAGCAAATATATCTAATAAGTCCTAGGTCCATAATAAAACTAGGGTAACAATATGTCACAGTTTCTGCTGAATTTGAGGATGCTTTCGTCTCTAAGCTAGACATCTTGGTCTGAAGATAAAAAAATTTTAATTGTTAACGGTCCCAGAATTGGCATTATTTCCTCAGTAATTGGAGCCCAATGATAGAGGGATTACTTGTTCCTAATTGCTGAGTCTCTGCATGTTTGTCCAATATGCCATAGCTGGAAGGAGAAATAGTGTTCTTACACTTAGTATTTTTTTCCATTATTATTTTTTTCCAGGCAGAAATTTGGAACTATTTCACCTGTGGTGAAAATCAATTGTAATACCCTTTTATCTTCCTTGGATTTCAGAGACAAGGTTTTCCCTATTTTATATATATGTCAAAATACTAATCAAGTATAATTCCTAAACAAAAGGAGCTTTTAAAAAGGGATTCATTTTTCTTTCAATTCAGTGATGGGACTGTTCAAAAAGGAGCCCAGCAACCTTGAGCCACCTTGTTTAAGAAAAATAGTTGGGGGCTTCCCTGGTGGCGCAGTGGTTGAGAATCCGCCTGCCAATGCAGGGGACACGGGTTCGAGCCCTGGTCTGGGAAGATCCCACATGCCGCGGAGCAACTGGGCCCGTGAGCCACAACTACTGAGCCTGCCTGTCTAGAGCCTGTGCTCCGCAACAAGAGAGGCCGCGATAGTGAGAGGCCCGCGCACCACAATGAAGAGTGGCCCCCACTTGCCGCAACTGGAGAAAGCCCTCGCGCAGAAACGAAGACCCAACACAGCCATAAATAAATAAATTAATTAAATTAAATTAAATTTTTTTTTTAAAAAATAAAAATAAAAAAAAAAAAAAGAAAAATAGTTGGACTACACTAGTCTTATCTCTACCCACAGGAAGGAAAAGTTATTATTACATGGTAGCATACCAGGGACCTCAGGCCCATTTTGGGGATTTTTCTATAGGGTCTCTATAACTCCATCTACTTTTCCTACAGAAAGTCTAAGTTCTCAAGTTTCCCAGAGAAACAATCCTTCCAGACTATTTTCACCTTTAGGTAAGAAGAGGTTTATCTCCCAGTCCCAATGTCTGACAGTGAGACTACAAGATGGGCAATTCCAGTAACTGCTCTAATGGGAGTTCTGTGACCTTATCCTAGAGCTCCCTGATTCTTGATTTTATCCTCCTCTTTGGAATGGCTCTTAGCACCCATTTCCTAGGCATTCAGTTTCTCCTCCCAACCTTCTGTTAATGTCCTTAACATCTCTTCATGATTGTACATTGGGTCTCAGGCTAAACCTAGAGGCAGTTTCCTGACCCCCGCAGACTCTGTTGTCACTCCCTTCCCAATGCCTTCAAACTACTATTGCTGTCACCACAGAATTATTAGGTTGACTATTAGGTAGAAGAATAATTCAATAATCTAAACAAGACATGAAGACCTGGACTGAGGCATAGCAGTGAACATGAGAGGTTCACATTTGAGAGGCACTTAACTTACAAACAAAATAATCTGGTGACTTATTGCTGGTGATAGAAAGGGAAGAAGCTGTTAAACAGAAATGGAAATCAGACTGCTCTTCTAGTTGCTAGTTACTGCTTGAAAGGAAAGGGAATGAGTGTGTGTGTGTGTGATCACGGGGAATCACAGGGAAGAACTAAGGAGAACCAAGTGAAATTTCTTATATTAGACCATTTTTGACCTATAAAATGTCAATTTCACTTGATTTCAACCTAAAAGGATTAAACCCAGAAGGAGCCATTTCCATTGCTGACAATCTTGTTGGCACGTTTCACAACTTTCCATTTCCAATATTCTTTCTAGGTTTTTGTGTATACAGAAAAATACTCACTGGTAAGTAGTACAAGCCTCCTTAGGTCTCTAAACTACCAGCAAATCTACAGATGCTTTCTTTTTAATAATAATAATGCTAGATAAGTACACTTCCACAAAGATTATATCATATTATCCTCACAGTAATATCCCTAGGGAAGATATTATCCTCATCATACATATGGAAACAGGCTCAAAGAGGTTAAACGGCTTGTCTGATGACAAGTGGAAAGTAATGACCTCTAAGTATTCTAGCTGCTGGTCTGCTGTTCTTTCCACTTTGCGTGGATTTCCTATCTATGAAACAGAAAAGAACCAGCAGGAAAAAAAACCAACAAAACAAACAAGGTCAACTTTTATTCTCTAAACTGTGATATTTTATATGGGCTTAAAAGTTATTAAAACTATCATTATTTCCCCTTTTCAAAGTAATTATATCTGCAGACCTCCTCTAACATTACATCCTATGGAACTTTACTGTTGGGAAGACCACTGAATAGCCTTCCAGTAAAGTAACTTTTCCTGTTCTCCTGCCCAAATTTGCCTTTCCTGGTGTTAGCTGCTTTCCCCTAATGACTGCTGTCTAGAGAACATGACCAGTGTGTTTTCTTTGTTTCATAGAATAGGCCTGCAGAAGAATTTGGATTTTAATTTGAAAAATAAATAAATGCCCTTCAAAAAAGATAAATGTATTCCCCTAGGCCTCTTTCATTAATATGAGCTTCATGAAATGCAGAGTTCAGTAGTGAGATTCAAGGTTAGAGGCAGAAGACCACACAAACTTGGAGATGCCTTAAAAAATAAGAGAGGAAAATGTGGTTTATTAGTTATACTAGTTACAGAATGAACAGCATATTGTATGTGCTGTGTTAGAGGTATGTTATGAATAACAAAAGCCCTGGAGCATTTACATATTTGTTTTCAGCAATCCTGGCAGTTGGATTTCACCATTCTATGCCTCTTTGCCAGAATCACTAAACACTGGTACATATGGCATCTGAAGTACCATATGCCATAGAAAATGTTAGCTGATGCCTATACTTCTATATTATATTTTTATTTCAGATTTTTGCAGTTTGAACAAAGAATAGTAGAAAAAACAAAATATTGGACAAGCAGTAAACAGTGAAGTGAAAAAAAATGCCTTCAGAGAAAGCAAATAAAGGAAACGAATCTACCATGAGTTAACATGGCTATATGGTAATGAATTAGATATGGGAAGTAACTGTTTGGCATGAATAAATTTAGAGAGCCTTTCAACTATTATTTTGGAGTTAAAGGCTGCAACATGAATAGTGAGAGTTGACATATTTTTCTTATCTTATTCTTTCTGACATTTCTTGCTAAAATCAGTCTCCAGTTGATTGAAATTAATTAACATGAAGGCTACAGTCAGTGACATCTAAAATCCAGGTTAAACAGAAAAATTCAAATACCAGGAATGATTCTGCAATATTTATTTAGATTTTTGACTGAGATTTTCAGCTAATGTCTAGGGGTTTTTTTGGTTTTGTTCTTAGACACAAGAAGACTCTAAAGTTAAAATCAGTATAATTGAATACTTGGCTCTCTCAAAACAGAGAAATAAACAAAAATCCCATGGCCAACTGTAATGTTGTGGTTTATAAGAAATACACATAATTGGTCATTCATATGACCAAAATATATTTCTCATATATATTTGGTCTTCATTCACAGTTCCTGGCTCACAGCTCCCAAATCCCTTGAAATTTCCTGAACGATAACAGTAATAGGAGCATCTTTTGTTATAATATTTGGTCTCTTGTCCTTAGTCCCTGAAAACACTTCAGAGCCATAAAAGTCAAACAGGTGTCTTGTTATTCATAACAAACCCCTTTGCACCACAACTGGGGTTATGTTAATCAAGGTGACTTTTGGCCAGGGTAACCAACCATAAATAGAGGGCTGGAACTTTCAGTGCCACCCCTGATTTCCAAGGAGAGGAAAGGGGGTAGAGATTGAATCAATCACCAATGGCCAATGAGTTAATCAATCATGCTTATGTAATGAAGCTTCTCTAAAAACCTGAAGGAGACTTGGAGAGCTTCCAGGTTGGGGAACCAGAACGCTTCCACATGTCACCTTTCCAAGCCCCAGGCTCCAGGAGGACAGAAGCTCCTTTGTTTGGGACCCTGCCCTATGTATCTCTTCATCTGGTTGTTGATTTGTATTCTCTAACATCCTTTGTAATAAAATGGTAATCTAGCAAGTAAAATGTTTCTCTGATTTTTGTAAGCTGTTCTAGCAAATTAACTGAACCCAAAGAAGGGGTTGTGGGAACCTCTGATTTATAGTCAGTTGGTAAGAACTACAGGTAAAAACCTGGACTTGCCATTGGCATCCTGAGTTGGAGGGAGTCATTGGAATCTCCAATTTCTAGCCAGTTGGTCAGAATCACAGGGACTTGTGATTGGCATCTGAAGTGTAGGGTGGTCTTGTTGCACTGAGCCCTTTATCTGCTGAATCTGATGCTATCTCCTGCTGGTACCTGAGAATTGGATCCAGGAAGTCAAAAGACCAAACTTTACCACTAAGAAAAACAGCAAAATAGCTGAATAGCTCTAGTATGTAATAGGTAAGTGATAGCCCAATGGGAATGACTTGGTGAATATATTAATCCTAGGAGAGAACTGCTTATTCACAATTTTCCAAAGGCAATTTACTCTTTTTAATAGTCTCAAAAATTGGAAGTACAATTCTTAGTCTGAAAATGGTCTGGAATAGGGAAGTCATCCAAAATTGTGCAAACTGATAAAATATTAGGATACCTCACCCTGGTTGAATGAGTGAACTTAATGGAGTAAGAAGTGAGAGAAAAAAGAAAAAAAAAAAAAGAAAAACCACAACAAGGTAAAGCATAAAAGTTGTAATAGTATGGCTTAAAATCATCCAATAATATTAATAGTTTTAAAGTAGATTTGTGTAGTGTTTTGTCAGTGTTCTCCAGAGAAACAGAACTAGAACCTAGAAAGACAGACAGATAGATAGATAGATAGATTATGAGGAATTGGCTCACACAATTATAAGGCTGAGAAGTCCCACAATCTGCCATCTGCAAACTGAAGACCCAGGAAAGCCAGTGGTAATTCCAATCCTAGTCTGGAGGCCTAAGAACCAGAGGAGCCAACGATATAAATCCTAGTCCAAGAGCAGGAAAAAACCAATGTCCCAGCTGAAGCAGGCAGGCAACAAGGGAATGAATCCTCCCTTCCTGTTTTTTGTTCTGTTCAGGACCTCAGCAGATCAGATGCTACCCACCCACATCTGGGAAGACAATCTACTTTACAGAGTCCACCAATTCAAATGCTAATCTCATCCAGAAACACCTTCAGATACACCCAGAAATAGTATTTAGCCTAAGCACCCTATGGCCCAGTCAAATTGACACACAAAATTAACTATCACAAGTAGTACTTTACACTTTTAAAAGCACATTCATGTTCTTTCCCATTAAAAAAATAAACAATTCTGCACATTGGATATTAGTGCTTACTCATTGCAGAGATGAGAAAACCAGCTCAGAAAGGTTGTCCTCATGTCCTTATGTCTTAACTGTATGTTGGAATTACATGCTATTTTAGAAGTAATACCACCACAAATTAAAAACAAGATATTTTTTCCAGAGGAACATATTTCCCAATAAGATGCAAAAATACAGGTGATATAGAATCTTAAGCTTTTCCTAAAAGTTTGCTCTGTATAGGGCCTGTAAAGAGGTCTATGTAATCTTAGGCCATATTTCCCATGTCCCAATCATCCAGAACCAAAAATCTCAGGCTCCCAAACTTATACAAAGAAACCAAAACTATATGAGGGCTCTTTATAATGCTAATGTGATCCTCTCGAACACAGCTCTAAATCTAAAAACATAACAATGTAGGTATATTTGTTTCCTTAGAGCTTTCATAACAAATTAATGACGAACTCTGTGGCTTAAAACAACAGAAAAGAGTTCTCTCATAGTTCAGGAGGCCAGTAGTCCAAAATCAAGGTGTTACTCTATCTGAAGACAATAAGAAAGAAAAATGTCTTGCCTCTTCCAACTTCCAGTGGTTCCAGGCATTCCTTAGCTTATGGCTGTATAACTCCAGCCTCTGCCCCCATCTTCTCATGGCCTTCTCATCTTCCTATGTGTCATTCTTCTGTCTTCCTTATAAGGACACTTGTCATTGGGTTTAGAGCCCATTCAGGTAATCTCATCTTAAAATCCTAACAATTACATTTGCAAAGACCATTTTTCCAAATAAGATCAAATTCTCAGATTCTAGGGATTAGAATGTGGCCATATCTTTTGGAGGATGATACCATTCAACCTACTAAAGTCCACTCTCTAGTTCCCCAAAATTCATATCTGTCTCACGTGTAAAGTATATTCACACTATCCCAACATCCTCCAAAATCTCAACACATTACAACATCAGTTCTTAAGTCCAAAATTTCATTGAAATATCATCAGCTCAAAAGTCCTGAATCTCATCATCTATATCAGGTATAAGTTAGACTCTGAGTATGATCCATCCTGGGACAAAAGTTTTCTTTTTCTGGACATCTAAACCAAGAAAACTAGTTACTTGTTTCCAAAATACAATGGTGGGCTAGACATAGATATAGACAGGATAGATATTCCCATTCCAAAAGGGAGAAATTGGAAGGAATATAGGGGTCACCAGTTCCAGGTAAGTTAGAAATACATAAGGGAAAAATTCATTAGGCTTCAAACCCTATGAATAATACTCTGTGTTTTAATGCTCTGCCATCTGAGACTCCACAGGTCTCTGTACAACCTGCAGTGGCTGCACCTTTGGAATCATCATTACATTTTTTTTGAAGGGTAGCATATGTTTGCAGTCGCAATTTACTGCTTGAGTAATTTTGGAAGCCTAACAGCTTTCTCATTTTGTTCTGTTTCTGTCCCTTTCAGTCCACACTAGCAGAGCTCCTACTGATGTAACATTCTCAACAGCCTTGTGGGTCTCCCTTATACGTCACAAGGGTCCATAGCATTAGACAAGAGAGTCCTCCAGAGATATTTCCAGAATAACCCTATCTCTATTCCTGCCTTCTCCTAAGATAATTGAGTGGACCATGAGTCACATGATTAATTGCTTCAGCAAAAGTTTATCCAGCCATAACCTTGGCCTTCTCTCCAGAACACACTTCCTTAGTCAGTCTCCTAATATTAGCATCCTTTGAAATCTGGATAGGCCAAGAACCTCCCAAATAATCAAATGCTGGTTCCTTTTTGCTTAACAGTTCCTTCCTCAATTTACCTCTTTCCTCCTGTATTTTACTAAGCAGAAAAAACAAACAAACAAACAAAAAACAGGCTGCATCTTCAATACTTTGCTTGCAAATCTCTTCAGCAACATATCCAATTTCATCATTTACATCTGCTCTCTCCACAACTGTAGAACACAATGAAGCCAAGTTTTCTGCCACTATAACAATTCTTCCAGTTATATTTAAAATTCCTTCAGTTTCCAATAATGTGTTCCTCTTTTTCTTCTGCATCCTTACCAGAATTGCCTGTAACATTCATGTTTCTCCCAACAGTCTTCTCAAGGCAATCTAGATTTTTTCTATTATGTGCTCAAATTTCTTCCAGCCTCTACCCGTTACTCAATTGTTATATAAATGAGCCAGAGATAGCCTCTGTATATTGGCCTCTAGGTTGTTTACTTCTTCACAGAAGGCTCCACCATCAACTCCACCAGTGTCAAATTCAAATTTTCACATGCCCAGTTGTTTTAAACGTGCCCCAAATAAGCAGACTTTTAGCCATGTAAAGCCTGCCTGCTTTGCATACCCCATAAAATTGCACACAATATCTGCTAGCCATAGGTAAGACAAACTCTAGAGCAGTACAGATCCTAAACTGCCGCTTCCCTTTGAAACTCAGAGATTCCCTGTTGGGCTGCTGGATAACATCACCTCTCCTAACACCTTTCCCTCAGGAATTCCCTTGCCCTGCTCCATTTCAGCATGGTAGCCCCTCTGGACAGCGTCATGCATCTCAAACCTGTCAAAGGGCCCAAATAAAGCCTGTTTGTGCAACTACCACCTCATGGTCATATTTTTCCTGAGATCAGCCTCTAAATACCTCAAAACCCCTAAAGTAGTGATAAGGATGAAACAGCCACTTTCACATTTCTCAGCTATATGTCCAGCAGCACTCCACTTCTCAGTACTATAGTTCTGTCTTCTTGAGAATGTCCAATAAATAAAAACAACAGTATATAACCTTCTCAGATTAGCTTCTTTCACTCAGCCTAATGCCTTTGAGAAGCATCCAAGTTCTTTTTTATGGCTGAGTAATATTCCATTATATATACACACCACATCTTCTTAAACCAATCGTCTGTTAATGGGCACTTAGGTTGTTTCCATGTCTTAGCTATGGTAAACAGTGCTTCTATGAACATTGGGGCGCATGTACCTTTTCAAATTAGAATTTTCATCTTTTCTGGATATTTGCCCAGGAGTGGGGTTGCTGGATCATATAGTAACTCTATTTTTAGTTTTTTAAGGAACTCCATACTGTTTTCCATAGCGGCTGCACCAATTTACATTCCCACCAACAGTGTAAGCAGGTTCCCTTTTCTCCACACGTCCTCCAGCATTTATTATTTGTAAACTCTTTGATGATAGCCATTCTGACCAGTGTGAGGTGATACCTCATTGTGGTTTTGACTTGCATTTCTCTAATAACTAGTGATGTTGAGCATTTTTTCATGTGCCTGTTGGCCATCTGTATGTCTTCTTTGGGGAAGTGTCTATTTAGGTCTTCTGCCCATTTTTTGATTTGGTTGTTTGATTTTTGATATTGAATTGTATGAGCTGTTTGTATATTTTGGATGTGAACCCTTATCGGTCTCATAATTTGCAAATATTTCCTCCACTCCATAGGTTGTCTTTTCGTTTTGTTGATGGCTTCCTTTGCTGTGCAAAAGCTTTTAAGTTTGATTAAGTCCCATTGGCTTACTTTTGCTTTTATTTCTTTTGCCTTGGTAGACTGATCTGAGGAAATACTGCTACGATTATGTCAGAGAATGTTTTGCACATGTTCTCTTCTAGGAATTTTATGGTGTCATCTCTTATATTTAGGTCTTTAAACCATTTTGAGTTTATTTTTGTATATGGTGTGAAGGAGTGTTCTAATTTCATTGATTTACATATAGCTGTCTGGTTTTCCCAACACCTCGTGCTAAAGAGACTGTTTTTTCTCCATTGTATATTCTCCTTTGTCTTAGATTAATTGACCATAGGTGAGTAGGTTTATTTCTGGGCTCTCTATTCTGTTCCATTGATCTATATGTCTGTATTTAAACATTTTGAGTATTCATTCAGTTTATTCATTGGTTTTTTTTACTATATCTTTTTATATAGTTTTTTAGCAACAGCTCTAAGGATTGTAAGATAACTAGTTATCTTTTCACAGTCTACTTTAGAGTGAGTATTTCACCAGTTTAAGTAGAAGATAGATATATTACCACCATATGTGTCTCTTTACTCTCCCCCACAAAGAAAACACCATCACTAAATGTTCCCTCGCTTGCAATGTGTTCAGTTGTGGTAAAATATACGTAACATAAAATTTACCATTCAAACCCTTTTTAACTGTACAGTTCAGTGGCATTAAGTTCATTCACACTGTTGTGCAATCTTTATCCATCATCAGAACTTTTCCATCATTCCAAACCATATACCCATTAAACCATAACTGCCCTGCCCCTACCCCCATTATTCTACCTTCTGTCTCTATGAATCTGCTGCTCTAGTTACCTCATATAAGTGGAATGGTATAATATTTGTTTTTTTATAATATGTCTTGCTTATTTCCCATAACATCAGTTTTCAAGATTCATTCATATTGCAGCTTGTATCAGTACATCATTAGTTTTTATAGCTAAATATTATTCAATTGTGTGAATATAGGATAATTTGTCTACCCATTCATCAGCTGATGGACATTTGGGTTGTTTCCACTTTTTAGCAATGATGAATAATGCTGCTTTGAACATGCGTGCACAGGTTTTTGTGTGAACATATGTTTTCAATTTTCTTGACTGTATATCTAAGAGTAGAACTACTGGATCATATGTTAACTCCATGTTTAACCTTTTGAGGAACTGTCACATACTTGCTAACACTTGTTATTGTCTGTCTTTCTTACTATGGCCATACTAGTATGTGTGAAGTGGTACCTCATTGTGGTTTTGATTTGCATTTCCCTAATGACTAATAATGCTGAGCATCTTTTTATGTGCCCACTGGTCATTTTTCCACCTTTTTTAGAGAAATGTCTATTCAATTCCTTTGCTCATTCTTTAACTGGGTTATTTATCTTTCTACTCTGGGATGACTGGTACCAGCAGGATTCTCTTCCACTCTTTCCTTGACCACACCTAGCTATTAAACTCTACTAACTCCTGGCCTATTGCTCTAATGTTCTCAACAGTGCCTTTGCATTTTTCAGAGAAATATAAAAAACAATCCTAAACTTTGTATGGAACCACAAAAGACCCTGAATAGCCAAAGCAATCTTTAGAAAAAATAATAAAGCTGGAGGCATCACATTTCCTGATTTCAGACAATACTACAAAGCTATAATAATAAAAATGGCATGGTAATGGCATAAAAACAGGCACATAGACCAATGGAACAGAATAGAGAGCGCAGAGATAAGCCTATGCATACACTCTCAACTAACCTTTGACAAGAGTGCAAAGAACACACAATGGAGGAAGGACAGACTCTTCAATAAATGATGTTAGGAACACTGGATATCCACATGCAAAAGAATGAAATTGGAACCCTATCTTACACCACTCACAAAAATTAACTTGAAACGAATTAAGCCTTAATTAAAAATTAACTTGAAATGAATTAAGACCTGAAACCCTAAAATTCCTGGAAGAAAACATAGGGGAAAAGCCTCTTGACAATGGTCTTGGCAATGATTTTTTGGATATGACACCAAAAGTACAGGCAAGAAAAGCAAGAGTAGACAAGTGGGACTACATTAAACTAAAAAGCTTCTGCACAGCAAAGGAAACCATCAACCAAGTGAAAAGGCAACTTATGGAACGAGAGAAAATATTTGCAAACCATCTATCTGATAAGTGGTTAGTACCCAAAATGTATAAGAAACTCCTACAACTCAATAGCAAAAGAACAAATAATCTGATTTAAAAATGAAGAAAGGATCTGAACAGACAGGTACACAAAAAGATGCTCAATAGACAGACACATGAAAAGATGGTTAACATCACTAATCATCAGGAAAATACAAATCTAAACCACAGTGAGATATCTTCTCATACCTGTTAGGATGGCTATTATTCAAAAGACAATGGATAACAAGTGTTGGTGAGGATGTGGAGAAAAGGGAACCCTTGTACACTGTTGGTGATAATGTAAATTTAGGTAAAGCTATTATAGAAAACAATATGCTGGTTCCTCAAAAAACTAAAATACAACTACCATATGATGCAGCAATCCCACTTCTGGGTAAATATCCAAAGGAAACACAACCAGCATCTCAAAGAGATATCTGTATTCCCAATGTTCATTGCAGTATTACAATAACCAAGGTGTGAAATCGACTTAAGTGTCTGTTGATGGATGATGAAAGGATCAAGAAAATGGGGTATATATTATATATGCAATGGAATATTATTCAGCCATAAAAAAGAAGGAAATCCTGCCATTTTTGCAATGGATAACATTATGCTAAGTGAAGTAAACCAGACAGAGAAAGACAAATACCGTACGACCTCACTCATATGTGGAATCTAAAAAAGAAGTTGCACTCATAAGAGAAAGAAAATAGAATGGTGGTCTCCAGGGGCTGTGGGGTCGGGGGTGGGGGAAATGGGGAGATATTGGTCAAAGGATACAAACTTTCAGTTATAAAATGAGTAAGTTTTGAGGAGCTAATGTATAGCACGGTGACTATAGTTAATAATACTGTACTGTGCACTTGAAATTTGCAAAGAGAGTAGAACTTAAGCATTCTCAGCAAATAAAGGTAACTATGAGGTGATGAATGCTTTAATCAACTTGATTGTGGTTATCATTTCACAAAGTATACGTATATTAAATCACCACCTTGTACACTTTATATACAATTTTATTTGTCAATGATGCCTCAGTAAAGCTGGGGGAAATTTTTTTTAAAAACAAACAAACTAACAGTTCCCAGGAGCAGAGTTCCTCTTAAAACTAACCCAATCACACTGTGGCTCTTTAGATGGAACAGTTTCTGAGGTCAGTGTTTGATATTTGTACTAACCCCAGAAGGATTACTTACAGCTCTTATTTCCAAGTTCGCTCACACAAACTAGTTGGCTTACAATCCAGGCTTCATCTTCAGTAGATTCACAAATCTCCTCCCAACTGCCTTTTACCACAACCTCTACTGTTCCTGAAAGTAGGCCTTAGGTTTAAACTTCACCACTCTGCTGCAAATGAAGTCAATTCTTTCAGGAAAAGATTAGGAGCTATCCGCTTCAGGACCTAATTCCCTCCCCCCACCCCTCCAAGGCAAAATTTCTGAGCCAGGGCTCTGGAGCTGGGGGTGGGAACAGTGACAAGCTTCTCTCTGAGTGACACCCCTGTTCTAGGAGCTGAGCGCTTAGTGGAGGAGTTGGAGTGTGGTGGGGATGGCAGCAGCCTGCAGTCTTCGCAGCTTGTTTCTCCTGGCATGGAATCTCTGCCTCAAGGACTGGGGAAGGGGCTGGCTGTGCCCCAGGATTCTCAAGGCACCACACACCCAAAGGAGAACCTTCATTCCGCAAGCAAGGGTTGGGCAGAAGAAGGACGCTCCATCTCCTGACCACACTCACCTGAGATTTAGCCTCAGCAACAGGCAGCTAGAGGCAGGAGCAGGAATCCTACCCCTACTGCAAAGAAAATCCTCCAGTTGGGACCTGGGGGATAGAGGGAGTCCTGTGTTCTTGGTCGCAGCAGTCTAGAGTTGAGTCTATGCCTCAGTGAGTCGGGAGGCGGGTTTGGAAGGGAGTGGTCTTAGTTCAAATACGGCAGACTCTCATCTCTCTTACCAGATTGTCATAGATTTTCTTGAATAGGTATTTCTTCATTTGCTGTTTGCCTTTAGGACCATTTTCCGAGGCTTTAAGTGAATCAGTCAACAGAGTTCCCCATGCTGTCATGCCAGAAGTTGGTCTGTTTCAGTTATATTCATTGTTTAGTTGTATATGGTACTTCCAAAATTATTCATCTTTGCTGCTCACTCTTAATTTTCAATTTTTCTATAATTTGTTTCTTTCCATTAAAACAGTGATTGCTAATTTTAGATCAGGCCTCTCAATTTTTTAAACTCTTAGTGTCTAGGAAATCCATAAATGAGGCTTTTGATTGTGCTAATTAATATTTAGAGTGAACACTCAAGACTCTGTTATTAGTTATAATTTTTATCTAAAATTAGAAAAGAGAATATGTTTCTTTACCACTGTTTTTCATCATTTTGCCTATGGGTTAGTTCAAGTATAGGAGGAAAGGATAGGGATGGCAAAATTGGAAAGAGGAAAAATTACTTCAGTCTGAAGTCCACACAGACTTTGAACTCAAGAAAAGGCATTAATAGGATTTCCTATTGCTGTGGGGTTGATTTGTTATGAAGTAGTCACTTTTTGCTGAATCGTGGCTGACTTCCTTGAAAGCAACAGTCAGCAAGTGACTAACCAGGCCCAGCAAGACTGATCCCAACACAGGAAGCCACAAAATGATGAGAGACCTGGGGATGCCCAAAGGAAGTGAATAGGCCGCACTTTGAAATTCTTCCAGGTCCTGGCTTGCAAAGACTGCCAAGACCTCTGGAAATCTTTCATGAGTGCTAGTAGGAACTTTCAGCCAAAGTGCTCTGAGAGATGATTCTTAAAAACTTGGATGGTTAGGTTTACAAAGCCTGTTAAGTATTTACCTCCAGTTGGAATTGTGCTTCGAAAAGATGTTTGCAGGGAGGGTTCTCAGACAATCTTTTTGATGAATAATAATAGTTTTGTGCTGATTATTCTCCATTTGTCTCCCCAAGATCCATTCTCCAGCCTTCTATGCCTGACTCGGGGTCCTCGAAAGCTGACCCATGTAGATTCATCATCATGCTCCAGTACATTGCTAACTAGTTTCCAGTTGGGTTTGGCCAATGAAAGACATCAACATGAAATTGGAAGATGTGAGAAGAGAAAGATAGGGTGTTTCATCCCTGCTCCCTCCTTGCTATGCCACTGCCTCTCTGGCAGGAGCTATATCCCTATGACTCTCACTGAGCCCTTCCTCCAAGGTTCCAGTCCTTACTGGGCTCTAGAAACACTAATTCCTCTCCTAAGAGCTTCTTGTGGTGCTGTTTCTGTGTGCTTCATCAGGTCATTTGTTCCCATAACTGTGCCCACATCTTTTTAAGTAGTCTCTTCATATGATCCATTTGGACTAAATTCTGATTCCTGCTGGGTCCCTAACAATTACTACATTTAAAAACGTTTCATTATTTCTAAGTCTCACTGTAAACCTGAAAGGCATTATTAACATTATTAACCCATTTACAGATAAGGACATAGACTTAAACAGGTAAAATACCCAAAGTCACACATCTAGTGAGGCACAGTGTTGGGATCAAAACTCTAGTCCTTCTAACAAGAGCCATTTTCCTTGTTTCATTTAGATTTGTAAGCAAGTTTTATTTATACTTTTCTTCCAAAAAAACTAATTTTATTTAGATATGTCAGATTTTGTCTGCTGTCTCATATTGATTAAGCTTGAGCCCTTATTTTGAAATAGAATTTGATGAAATTTACAAAGAAATTGCAAAATTCAAGTACAGTATCCCTGACTGATAAGTTTTAATGACTATAGTGAAAAGAAAAGACTCTTATTTAAAACAATATGATAAAACTTGATAATCTACTCTTGTCTGCTGCTAGCATTGTCTTCTTTGCCTTGAGTTTTTTTGCCAGACACCCTTGGTTGCAACTCGACCACTATTTCCAATAACCTTATCCCTATCTTTTTACATTTTAAAGGTCAGTTCTCCCAGACTTCTCTGCAGGTATCTGTGGCCAGGTGACCCAAATCTGGCTAATAAAAAGTGAATGTATTTCCTTCACATAAATGGAAAGAACTACTCTTCTTTGCCCTGTTCCTTTCTTCATGCTTAAAACAATGGTGTGATGCCTGGAATTATAGCAGTCATCTTGTGACCATGAGCCAGTATAAGAATAACCAAAATTTTTCATAGTATATTTATACTAAAAAGAGTATTATAATTTTACACATTATATATATATATATGTATGTATTCAATAAAGAATATACTCAAGTTAAACACTGAGTTCCACAAGCCCTTAAACCTCTGAGTTTTGTTGTTGTTTTATTAAATATTGCATGGACAAAAAGAATCTTTATAAAATATGTGCATGACATAAAGAAAAACAATACACTGACCACCTAGATAACCACAACCCAGCCTAAGAAAAAGAACAACCTCAGGGGCAACTTCTATCCTAGATTTTATCTTTATCCATCCTTTGCTGTTTTAAAAATTCCCTTGCTTTCCCTTGTTCGTCTCTATCCCCTGTGAAAGGCTAGGAATTGAAATAAGACTTTTACTTTTTTTTCATTCGTGTTGTTAATATATGCAACACTTTAGTCCCCCAAACACACTTTACCGTTTCAAATGCAGTAAAGATAGCCTGACAGCCTCCCTCCCTCCTCAAATTACAAGGCAAAGAGGACTGTGCAACATTAAAAACGGGAAGGTGCTCTTTATATCAGTTATCAGAAAGCCTTGAGGAGAACAGAGAAGTTCATATTTTCAGAGCTGGTTAGATAAACAGAGGTACACATGGGGTGGGGCAGGGGTGGGGAGAGAAAGAGAGAGAGAGAGAGAAAGAGGTCTTACAGTTAAGGTGGTAGGGGGTAGATCTTTGTGTTTTTAGAGGAGCAACTTCAACTTTGAGGTTTTGAAGGGGTTCCCCTGCCCCTCCCTGAGCTCATCCCTAGGCAGGCAGACCCCTGCCCATGCCTCCCTCCTGAGATCCTGCATACGCTTTCTTGCTAAATGACTTTTTGCACCGTTATCTCCTCACGGGATACATCTGTTAGGTGCCGCGCATCCTCAGCTCCGCTTTGCTTTCGAATCTCAACACATTGTTTGCTCCAGTCCTGGTGCCAGGGTGGAAGGGAGCCATCCCGCCCGTCCCCGCTCTGGGATTGGCAGCGAATGAATGATTGGCAGCGGGCATCTCTGTCAGGGCTTTGGCATGCTGCAGAGTAGAAGCCCTGTGCTAATGAATGTCATCTACACCTACCAGATGTGCCACTGGGTGACATGCCAGATCTTTTACATAATGCCATTCTGCCGGACAGGAGACAGCTGGGGCGGGGGTGGGGGGGTCTTTTAATGCCTTGAGGTGGGAGTGGGTATACTTTTTCTTTTAATCCAGACTTCCCGCCACCACCCATACACCCAATCAGTTCCCCCTACACTGAGCTAAAACCTATGGCTGAGGGCATCTCCCTCAGAGATAGCCCCGAAACTGGAGAGCTTGAGTCCATCTGACCCTGGAGAGCTTCAGTCCGTTTGACCGGCTCCCTCGGCTCTCTCCCACACTCATCACCTTTCCCCTTCCATGAGTTTGCTCCCCGCCACCATCTAAATTTAGGAAAGGGGAATTTTTTTTTTAAGTTAAAGATATAAAAACATTGGAGGGTCTGAAATGAAAAAAGGAGAGGGGAGAAAAGACACACCCTATCCTCTCCTTCCCTACGCTAAAAGTACAAGGATGAGCTCCCCTCACCCCACCCCCTTCCTTTTCTACTGTCCACCGGAAACTAGATGGTATTTATCCCCAGGGGTGATATCCTGTCAGTGTCTGTTCCACTTTCCGGCTTAAGTAGTTGTCTGAAGTAACGTGGAGGTGTCCAAAAATCCATGCCGTGTGGAGAGGACTGTTTCCTGGAGTGGGATGGACAAGGTGGGAGGGAAGGGAAATGAGAAAACCACTTCTGATGGACAGCGGGTATGTGCGCGTCGAGGAGTGTTTTGGTTCCCCCACCCCGGCCCGCACACACACACACAGCTCTCCACCCGCCAAGGCGAAATAGCTGGTAGGAGGATGGACTGCCACGCGGGTCCCCCGCTCTTCCTGTTAGACCTGCCGGTCAGTACTGCCCCGGAATTCCGGGCGCTTGAAAGGGGCAGACTTCTGCCTCCTCCCCAGGGGCCATACCGCCTCACGCACACTTTCCCACCACAGCCCCAGGCATCCGCTCCCACGCTCGGACCCTGGCCCCTTGCGCGCCTCGGGCCGAGCCGCCAGGCCCCTTCCCGTGCACCCGCACCTCCGCCCGCTGCCGAGGCTCCAGATGGCGGCTCCTCGCGCTCGGCTCGCGGCCCCTAGACGCCGCCCGGCAGCAGCCGGCGGTCGCTCCCTCCCTCCCAGCTGCTGCGGCTGAGACCTCGACCGCTCGGCGAGGAGGGCGGGATGCTCCGCCAGCTCGGAATGGTGCGGGAGCCGGGCCGCTGAGGGGCGCGCAGGAGCCGCGCCCGCGGGGAAGGAGTCCTGCAGGCCCCAGGTGAGGAGAGCGCGGGGGAGGGTGCGGGGAAGGGGAGCCTGCCCGCCGCCTCAGCACCCTCACACCCGCCACCGTCTCCCGACCTTCCTCCCGGCACCACCTCCACGTCCCCGGCGCCGGGGGCCGAGCAGGCGCGGGATCCGAGCACCCGCTGGACCGCCGGGAGCGCCGCCCAGCCGCCAGGAGGGGGCGCCCAGCACCCCGGAGACCGGGCCCGAGGGCGGGCTCCGCCTGGGCATCCCGCCCCAGCGCAGTGGAAGGCTGTCCGGGCCGGAAAGGTGCCCCCTCCTGCCGGAGAGCGGTAATGCCCACCAGCTGCGACCACCCCCTTCCCCATTTTCTCCGCTCTCCTCCCTCTGCTCTTCTCTCTCGCTTGCTATTTGCCTCTCTTTTTCTCTTGCTTGCCAGTTTCCCTTCTTTCTCTCGGCCTGCCCCCTTGCATCCTGGACCTTTCTTCTCCTTCCCTCGTCCCTCCAACCGCGCGGTCAGGGTTTGTCCGCCCGCTGGGGCGGTGGGAAGGGGGATGTATTTCGTGCCTAGGCTCTGGCTCGTCTCCACGGGTGCCTCCCGGGTTCCCCCGAAAGCAGCTCTGAGAGTGGTGGCTCGTGGGACTGAGGTTACTCTCTTCCTGGCCTGGGCCCGGCGACTCTTTCACTGGGGGGGAGGGGGCTGCGTTTGGGAGCAGCGCTTCCCCGGAACGCGGAGCTAGGAATTCCCTTTACTGGAGGGATGTATGAAGTTCAGCGGCCTGGTACTGAGCACCCTTCTCCCATCCCAGAGTCAGGACACTTCGAGGGCATTATCCCTTACACAGACCCCTATAAGACCTAAAGTCCGCCTCCCCGGACAGTCCTCACTGCGGTCCTCCGTAGCAGTTGTGCTGGGATGGGGTGGAGGGAGGAAGGCGCTAAAAGGCCACGGCGCCTGGCGTCACGCGCCCATCTGATGTCCCCTCTAATCCCCCAGTGCTCTGGCGCGTGCCCACAGACCCTCCGCTCGTCCCTGCTCTCGGTCGTCGGGCATTAGACCCCCGAGAGCACGTTCCGTAAGCTCCCAGTACAAATCCCCTCGGAAACATTAATCACAACCACCAGAGAATGCAAAATGTGTGCCGTGCCGTGTCTGCCTTTTAATCCCGAACGTAATTCTGGAAAGCAGCCTCAGACAGGGGCTCTATTAATCCCTTACACGAGCAAATGCAATCTCTGACCTACTAGACTTGTTTTCCTGCAATTTCACGAAGAGTTAGCCTCGCTAGAGGAATATTCAAAGAGAAGGAAAACCGTGAGAGACTTGAGACGCGGCGCAGTGTCGCAATAATGGGGTGCATTTCAGTCAAAAGGCGCTCCGGCTGTGGAGTGGGATCGCCGGCCAGGAGTCCTGAAATTCCGCAGGGGCGGCTGCGGAGTGTGTGTGTGTGTGTGTGTGTTGGGGGGTGAGAGGGGTGGGGTAGAGTTAGGTAGGCGGCAGGCGCCTAGTGAGGTTGGACCCCCGAGAGGAAACCCAGTTCTCTTTCCTCCGAAGGCTTCGGACACAAGTGACCTCATTTGGGGCTGTCCCGTTGCGACGGCGTTAGGGCAGGCAGAGGGGTCAGCTCGCAAGACGGAGGGGTCAGGGTTTCACCCTCTGAGGCCTGTTCCTCGCACTTGAGATTTCACTATCCACTCTCCTGCAGTTCAATCAATCATGTTCCCCTTCTCCATTTTATTCAAAACCGTCTACCAGTTCCCTCATAATCGTAATTTGCACCATTGCCTTTTATCTCTGATTAATTAGGAAACCGAAAAAGATAATGGAGGGTCGGGCCAATAAATTAGCCTTAGGAGCCGACTGACGGACGTCTGGGGCTGCTGTGTGGGTGGGCGCTGTCCGCAGAGGCTGATGGGGGCTGCCGCCGGCCGGGCAGAAAGGGGTTAAGTAAAAGCGCGCGGTGCCTGCAGAGTGGAGAGATCCGCTCTGAGAAAAACCCAGTGGCCGCAAGCAAAGACTTCTCCCTTATTCAGTGGAGAGTCTCCAGTGATTTTTAGCTTTTCCTGTTTGGGTCTAGAAAAGGAGAGAGGAGAGGGCTGGGGTAGGGTGAGGGCGGGACTCCTGTTTCTTCCAAAGAGGCCTCCCTTCTAGCGGATGAACAGGTTTAAAGCTTGGTGTCTTTAAGCTGGGGTCTATTTCTTCCGGGAATATAAAGTTATATTTACTTTTGCACCCTTTCCTTCCCTCTCCACTTGCCTACTAGTCTGAAGGAGGGTGGGAGGAAGGGAAAAAGGAAGAGAGGGAGACAGAGAGAGCGATTGAGAGATTCTGCTATTATGATCAAATCAGTAACTCCCTGGCCCAAGAGGAAAGCTCGTGGAGTTGTTCCCTGCCCATGCTGAGGCGCCAGGCGGGTTCCAGATTCTTCTTTTCGCCCTCCGCGAAATCAATCACGCCTCCCAGACGGCTGAAGGAGAGCACTCACTCTGCCACTCTTCACAGCTTCGCCCCAGCCTCTTTAGCTTCCAATTGAAAACCAATTAAAGGTTTCTATAAATCTGTTAGTTCCCCTTTTATCTGGAGACCCCTGATGCATGCGATATTGCCCTTTAGATGCCTCTTCCGTGTTTTGTTTTACAATTGTTGTATCAATATAATGCGGCCTTTCTTCTCCTGTCTCTATAGATACAGATACACAAGGAAAACCAAAGCTATTCAGTCTCCTCATTTGTCCAGCAGCCTAACAGTGGTGCCCTTTCTCTGCTCTGCTTTCCCTGCTTCAGGAGCAGCAGTTATGGTAGAAGCAGATGGCTACTGATTGGGGGAGCTTTGTGGCTCTAATACTGAATACTTTATGGAAAAGGACTTTATCATGCTTCGTTGGGCAGAGGAACAAGGGGATGAGATTTATGGCCAGGAAAAATAAATCTTTTCCAAGTTGCAGCTCCTTCTCACCAGTTGTTGCCTTTGCCCTGGGTGGGGGGGCCAGGGGGGGGAGGCAGCGGGTGTTGAAACACTGAGGACTTGGTTTTATTTCATTTCATTCTCCTTTCTGCTAACACGGTTTTAGTCAGGGTCTGAGAGGAGAGCAGAAGAGCCAGAAGTTTATAAAATACCTTAGATTGCTGTTGCTGCATCAGTATTCTCTGCCCTCAGGAATAAAGCAGAAGGGTATGGTCTTGAATGCTGTTTGGGGCCATGTTTCCCCCAATGTCCCGTTAGTTCCTGGTAAAACATCATCCTCCATTATCCTATTATCCATGGAAAACAAAAAAGCATGTTAGTGCTGCCATCTGAAAAATCAGAAGACACTGGTGTTGAAGGAGTGGGGCAGTGATGAGGCATATGGTGATGCACGTATGCTCCCCTTCTTTGAAAGGCTCTGAGCTCTAAGGATGATTAAGGGATGTCTGTGAATGTGAGCTCCTGGACTCTTAATTGAATTTTCAAGCTTTGGGGAATATACAGATCCCAACCCTCCACTAAAGGCCTAATTCACCCCAAGATAATTCACCCCTGTGTCTTCCCCTCCCAGAAACCAAGACATAATGTCACACAGAAATGCTCGTAACATGGCTATGGGCAGCCAGGTGCAGAGAGATGGAAGACAACCCCAATTCTGGGTCCTCCATTCCATTTCAGACAGACTCCTTGTCTCATGAATATCTGAAATGCCGTTTTTTTACTCAAGAAACATTTGTTGAGCATCTTCCATGTTCTAAGTTCCTTTTCCCTGCCTTTCCTATTCTTTTACCTTGACCCTAGAATCTGAAGAGGAAAGGCCAAGAAGGAAAGGCATGTGGCTTTCAGAAGTGTCACCTACCTTACTGCCACAAGCTGCTTCTTCCCAATTCTGTGTGCACCATCACCCACACAGCAACATGCACCTTTGCATTTTGCTTCTCTCTGAAGAGGATAAAAAGATTAGGAGAGCTAAGATTTTAAAATTATGTTTACTCAGCATTTCAAAGTAGCAGACACTGAGGTGCTTTAATTAACTGTTTAGGCTCTTACTATGTGCTAGACTAAATGCTCCCATAGGCTTATTGCATTTAATTCTTATGACCCTTTGAGTTAAGTATTATTAACGCTAGCTCACAGATCCCCTTCCTTCACAGGAAATAGAAGAACAGAGAAGTTAACCCAAGCAAGTGGTCCAGCTGGGTTCTGAACCCAGGCTTGCTTTTACAATATTCATAGCCACCCTATGAGACAAATGGTGTTTTTGCTCTTCTCCAAATAAGGAAACTAAAGCTCAGAGAGATTAGGTGATTTGCTCAAAGACACACAGCTAGTAGACTGCAGACCTGGGGTTCAAACGTAAGCGTTCAGGATCCCAAACTCTGACCTCTTAACCACTGGTTCCAGGGCCCTTCAGAAGAAAGAGCCCACACTGACCTCTGTTGCCTGTCCCTGCCCGGGCAAGAGGTTTCGCAGAGCGTGAGACTGTAGGCCGGGGGCAAACGGACCGCGCCTGCTCAGGGCTGCGGCTGCGCGGAGCCGGCGGGGCCCGGGGAGAAGGCTCTGCCCGGCAGCGCCGCCCCAGAGACTGGGCTCCGTCGGCCGTGCGGCCCACAAGGCCCCGCGCAGACCGCGTGCGGGCGTCTGGGGCGGGGCCGGGGCGGGGCCGCGAGGCTGAGGCCCCGGCGGCAACGCCCGGGCCCGCAGCGCTCCCCAGGCTAGGGTGTGCAGGGGAGGTCGAGGGATGCCCACCCTGCCTCCGGGCCCGCCTGCTCCCGAGCCCCGCAGCTGAGCCCCGGCCTTTGGAGGGAGAAGAAGGGCCGCGCCGCTCCGAGGCCCTGAGCCCTGGCGGGAGCGGGCGGCCCAGGCTTCAGGTTTCTGGCCGCGGCACTTGAGCCAATCAGCGATGCGTTCACAGGCTTCTCACCCCACCGGGTCGTAGTGCCCGGACTTCCCCGCGTTTCTAACTTGCGCCGCTGCCAGGTCTAAAGAAAGGACTCACGGCCGGGATGAGGGATGGAAGAAGTCCAATCTCCCAGCCTCCCGGCCGAAAACTGCTCGCTCTTCCGTAAAGTCTGTTCGGGCCCTTCCTGTGGCCGTAGAAGGGATTCCTGAACACCTGGACACATTCCTCCCGCCTGCTTATTTTATCCTCCAGTACCTCCCTCCGGTGTTCCTAGAAGCATCGAGAAATCCTGAGCCTTCACTGAGTGGCTTTGAAGGCGAGTGCACAATACGATTTCTGAAAAGGAAGCTGAGGCGGTGTTACTAACAGTAACAGTAGCCAGCACTGAAATCGGTATTTACTGTGTGTCAGGCAGTGTTCTCTGCGCTTGCTAAATACCAACTCGGCCCTCACGGTAACTTCATGAAAGGAGTTGCCTTGATTACCCTCGGTTCACAGAGGAAGGCCTGAAGCACGGACAGGTTAAATTACCTGCCAAGCGTCACGGGCCGGGATTCGAACACAGGTAGCTGCCCTGATGGAGTTGCGGCCTAAACCTGAGTTGTTGGTCGTGCTTGGGTCAGTTCTCTAAACGTCTGAGAATGTTCCTTAATGAAGGCATTGAGACCTCTCTGGGATGGCCAAGGCTGAAATGAAACTAACCCCGGCTCTTGGAAGTAATCCCTTACCATCTCTCTGCTCAGCAACTGGCTTTCAAAAGAGCGCTCGCCCTCGTTCCCCCACCGAGTCCTTACCGCAACCCGGGAGGCAGCTCTTGCCAGCTTTAGCCTGCCTGAGGAGGAAATCCAAGGCTGGGAGAGGTCACTGGCAGCCCAGCTAGTGAGACATAAGAACACAGACCCCGTGCCCTGGGAAAGGGGGGCGGGGGAGGGGGGCGGCGGCCGAGGACCGCGCAGGGGGCTGGGCGGGGGGAGGTGGAGGGAGGGAGCTGGTGTATGCGAAAGCCCAGCGCTCGGGAAGCCTTTCCACACGGAAAGCAGTCGCTTAGCAGGAGGCCAGAGTTGGCACTAATTCCGCGGGGGCGGTAGGAGGTTGGAGACCACGGAAAACTTGGAGGAGAGGAGGCTTAACTCCACTTGCTCCCAGCTTAGTCCAGGGCGTGTCTGTCGCGCGCTGAGAGCGCTGCGTGGCTTCTTCTTGCCCCACGTTCCTGGTTTGCTAGCGCTGCTTCTAAAAGAGTAACCCTCCGCTGAAGGCTTGTTTGGTTCCGCCCAGGTCCTGTCCAGTGTCACTCCTTGGTGACTCATCCCAAATGTAGTGGGAGTGTTGTCTGCCCTTTGTGATACTGTCCGGGTAATGCCCTCCCTGGGTCTCTCGCAGGGAGACCTCCTTAGCCCACATCTAAGCCCATCTCTGTCATTTGGCCTTCTCTGTACTCTTAGCTCTACTGAGACATAGACTCAGGAGATCCAGACATCAGGAATGGTCTGCGACTAGCAAGCACTTCCCTGCCTTGCTCTGAGGCCCAAACTCAGCTGTCAGTGACTTTAGGGATAGAAGAACTAATTCAGTCCCCCCAGGTAAGAAATGGAACCGGCCACACTCTCAGAGCATTGACTTTCCCCAGGACATTTTCCCAAGTTCAGAGGATCCCTGGAAACGTTGACTTCCTAGTGCCTCAGGTAAACTGACTCTAGCATGTAGATAATGCTATGAGGCATCTGATCACATACACAAGGTACTTGTTACTAAAATCATATGTATAAAATATATTCTTTAGAACTCTATTGTTTTGCTTCTCCAAGACCAATTACTCTACTATATGACTTCACACATTTTCTCAAAACCATCTTACATGAAAACATGCAACAAGGAGAAATGACTGCTTTGTAGACATGCAGCCAAGAAAAATATCTCTCTGTAATACACACACACACGCACACACACACACACACACACACACACAAAACCATGTCTGATCAGGTATAAAATTGTTCAAACCTAAATTGAATTCTAGGCCTTCAGGAAACTGAACATTCAGGTCTTTAAAGTCAATATGTTTATTCTTCTTAGGATTTTGTGAATGATTTGTTTGACAATTCTGGATATTATTTATTTTTAAAATATGGATTTTCTTTAAAACTTTAGAAGACATTATTAATTATATCTTAGTTACCTTTATATTACATCACCAGAAGACTAGCAAATCAATGTGGGATTTGGCTTTCCAATAAGTAGGTACAAGAGAACAAATATAAGTTTCAATCCCCCTGCCTATTATTTTTGCCACTTTGTAATGTATATACAATATTGTTTATAGTAGTGTTGCTATTACTGTTGCTTGTGACAAGCTGATCTTTGAATTCCTTAAGAGACCACTTCTCCAAGTATTAGAATTGAAGAAAACCTACTCTGGTAGTTTTTTAGTGCTTATGCAAATCTGTTAAAAGCTATAGGCCTTCCATATAATATTTGGGGAGACATTCCCCCATTGATGCTAGATCAATACCCCTGGATTAAATCATGGAATACCTGCAGTTAATTTGAATTGAAATCGTAAAAGATAATTTTCACTCAATCCAATGTGCAAGATGACCAGGAAGCAGTTTGGGTATGAGAACATAGTTTGTGGAAAAAAATGAAACTATTTCCAAGGCTCTAACAAAGAAATGTGAATCATCACTGTTGTGGTCACTGATTGATATCTACTCCTCCGAGCCTTTTCATTCCTTTTCTTTTTTGCCTCTCTTTTCCTTAGAGAAAATCAGATGTCTCTGTCCTCAGGCTTCAGGAAAGTATGCCATGGACAGATTCTGAGCTAGAAAGTCCCGGGCATGTGTGCATTCTGAGTAGGCCCCCTTCCCAGGAGGGAATGCTGCTCATTCCCCCAGCAGCCCAATTTACAATCTAAGTCCATACTTTCGAGGGCTAGCTTCGACCAGGTTCCAGGGAGTCGAATCTGCCTAGTATGAACCCACTGTTTCAATAAGCACCTCTCTTTTAACTCAGGAATTGCACACAGCCTAAAATAAAGAGGAAAAGAGGTGGAACTCAGGTACCACTGAGTGTTGGGATAATGTCCCTTCTCCTGGCTGTGTAAAGAAATTTGATGTAGAGCCTCTCAACTTGGTGACATTCCTAAGGCCTAGAGTCAGTCTTCTCAAAATCTGATGTTCCCTCCAATTTGAGACTGCTAGACACCCCCTTGGTCCCCTGTCTGCCTGGAAGGCCTGGCCCAGAGAGTGAGGCGGCTCAGAGGGGCTGATTATGCCCTGTCTACATTTCCTTCCTCCTACCCTACTCCTCCTACTAAGATACGTTCAAGGGCTGTGTGTATGATTCTGGGAAGGACTTTGTAACCTGAAGATTTGACAGAAAATTCCTTGCTAGACCTCTAGATATTCATCTGGGGAGGGGTATAAAATCTGGGAGAATCCAGGGGGTCAGGATGCTGCATATTAGATCTGGTTCACAGGTTACATACACATAGGTGAGCATGAGACATTGGTTTCAGATCTGTAGTAGTTGCCTTCAGTATTACCACAGTTTGCTTACCCTGCTGGAAGTCATTCTCAGAAGCCATTAAGCCAGCTGACTACAACTTAGATCCAGGAGAGAAAATGAATTACACAAAGCTCTCAAAGGCTATTCAGCTTGAAGCTGAACTCCAACAAAAGGAAGGGCAAGTGGAACTTGAGATCCCTCAGAGAGAAGGTTTTAAACTTGAGAAATGTAGGTTATAACTATAATGATGATAACTTTAGTAGCAGCAGGATGAAGAACAGTTACCATTTATTGAGAAAGAGGAAAAGCTGAAAAGAGAAAAATGTGAGTCAGGAATAATGATCCCTGCAGTTGGAAGCCTGGAGTCCCTCCTCACAGGCTACAAAATTATCCATCCTTTGAGTCTCTGGCTGTCCAAGAATGAGCCTGGGAAACCATTTATGACCTATTGAACCAACTGTAACTCTTGGTGAGGAACGGACCCATACTGAAATTGCCATGAATACTTATAAAAAACAAAGTGCCCCCTCCCCATCCCTGTAAACCATTATCCAGCTCAGTAAGTCTGCCTCTTCTCGCATCTAAGTTATCCCTTAGAAAGTTCCTTACCCTCCTTGGTGAGGCTAGGGCAATGCAACACCCCTCCATGAAGTTCCTTTCTCTGCCTCCCCCAATCTCCTCATAGCCCCTTCCAGAGACCTCCCTGTAGGAAATTCATAAGTTTAGGGAAAAGTCTCCACCATCTATCTGCTTCTTTGGCATCCTCTTGTCTTCCAATGTGTAAATATATATAATATTATATACATTTTATTTTTTTAGACTGAGACTTTGCTGGTGTAGTGCTTTGGTGATACGATTAGAAGGGGATGAGCCAGGACCTAGAAAGTGATAGAGAAAGAAAAATAATGTGTTTTCATTCTTATAAAGTAATAATCCTTCTGAGTGAGTTATTCGTAGAGACTTTACCTGCTTCCTATTACAGAAGTTGAGATATTTGGGGCCCCCTTTCTCTACCCTGGGAGGAGAAATGACATTTCCATTCTAATGCTCTCAAGAATCAGATTTCCTTTCTTACCCTTTCTCCACCCTCTCACTTAAGTCATAAAAGGCACCACCTCGGGAATCATTCATCAACCTCTCTCTAGCCTTCTCTTCTAAAACAATACTGCAGTTGTCTACACATGTATTTTTTGCCATAACTGCAAGAAGCCTTGTTAAAGTGGGGCAAGGCAAAAATACCTTCACTCTTCATAGTCATCCCTCTAATATTTAATTGGAAATAAAATCCCAGGGAAGAGAGCTCCAAATATATGCATAAACCCATTGTTCCATGTGAATTATATAATACTATTGACCGAGATGCATCTTTATAGTATTGTTTTAGGCTGAATAAATGCCTCAACTCTTCATTTAGTACCAGTGAATTCCAGTAAGAAATAATGCAGAATGATTTCAAAGTGGCTTATGCACCATTTTAGCCCATAAATTTCTAAAAAAAAATAAAAGTAATCTGTAGATTTTATTAACCTCCAATTAACAATTTTCATTTAGACCATTTATATCACCTAGCGAAATGTGTATCACTTAAAGTACTGGGAAACCCTCAAAGTAGGAATTTCAAACTTACTCTTACCTGTATTTGTGGGTTTGTGGTTGTTGTGTGAATCATTTAATACATAAGACAAAGAGTTGGTTGGATTCATAAAATGTAGGAAATTTTTTTATCTGGGGATTTATATCTAAAATCAGCAGCGGAAATCTAATTAGGGGGCAGGTAAGTGAAACTAAGAGGAAATATCATCTGATGGCCAGATTCTCAATACATCTCTCCCCTCTTTGATATATAGAATCTTAGTTATTTTCTAGCTTGAGATTTGGAAAGTCAAGCTCCCTCACCCCCAATTTAAGTACCAGAAACATCTGTTATTTTATACAAATTGGAGTCTAGGTTTCAGTACCTCAAAGGAGACATAGTCTAAGTGCCCTTTATATTTAAGAAAGGAAAGGCCAGGGAAAAGAAAAGTGCCTGCCGTTTAGATTTTAAGGTTTTCCAGAATGCTTATATTCTGGGCTGGATGCTTTTAAATTTACAATATGTAAGAGGATTTTTATAAAGTGTCTATGCATGGACTGATGACTTTTCCTGGGAAAGGCAAACTTCCTATTCTCTTTTAAAAACAAAAACAAACAAACAAACAAAAAGCACAAGAAGGCCCTAAGGAGTGTTTTGTTCTACAGTTTAGGAATTAGGTTTGAAGACACAGCACTCCTCCCCCCTGCCCACACACACGCCTTTGCTGTAGTTTCTAAGGGACCACAACCCTCTTATGGCTACTTCTGTATCTTAATTTGCTGTTGTTTACACCTGTGTGTCACCTGTCCTTTCTTTTTCCTTCTCTGAATTCACTTAAGTGAATTCTTCAACACTGCAAGTTATTTTTCAGATGTTTGAGGCAATTCTTTCGACATTTCTAATCCCATCACCCTTTCTTTAAACAAATGATGGGGGGGATGCATGTGTGTGAGTGAGATGGGGGGAGTCATGAATGGAGTATCCAGTTATAAGCCAATTGGTGGCTAAATACCTTGCAGATTCTTATATAGAGACATGTGAGAGCCCTCAGCATTAAGCTTTGGTCATTACATGAGTTGCCCTTGAGCAAACTATTTTAAAGTGTGCACATGTGCATAAGAGAAATGATATGTTAAGATGAAAGACAACTGTAGTTTGAGAAGGTTTCTTTGAAAACTCAATAGCTAACCTGAAAATTTAAGGGAGAATTCTTCCTTTACTTCCTAGTATATGGGTATTTTGCAACCCTTCTTTCTCCAAGTCCCAGCTTAATCCTAGACAACGGCTCTGTCTGATCAGAAGGACTCAGAACTTACGTGGGGGCCTGATGAAAAGAGAAGGGGAGGGAGAGAGAGAGACAGAAGGAGGGAGGGAGGCAGAGAGAGAGAAAGGAGAATTCGGTGGGAAATTCCTCGCACATTTTTTTTTTTTTTCCTCCTCTGCAAAATCCTTTCCAAGCTTCCTTGTATGGCAGGTGCCAGCGAAGAAAGGCGCTCCGTGCCTGGTTGCCTGGGTTCCGGAGGGAGGTCTCTGAGCCACAGTAGCATCAGAGTAACACTGCACACACCTTTTCCTTTGAGGCTGCTCTTTGCCAACCCCCAATCCACTTACCTGATTTAAACACTGGCTAAAAACTAGGCTGTCTCCTCAAGTCGTGGGTCTGCTTTGTCCACTGTAGCGGCTACACGTCCGATCTATCCTAAAGCTAACTGATTGCCCTCTTCAATGTAAGTGGTGTTGTGGATGAGGCTGAAGGAGTGGGACTGTCTATACCACTCAAAGGTCTTTCTTCCCTTAGGAGCAGAGAGTTAAATGTCGAAAATGAACCCCGAGATCCCCCAGCGAAGATGTGTTGCGGGCCGCTGTTGAAGGAGTCAACTTGCAGGCTGTTAAAGACCTCAAGTCATTAGCATCAGCTGCTGCGCTAAAGGGGCCAGCCAGCGCCTCTAAGTGGCTTAGCGCACAAACGAGGCTCCCGAGACGGCGTCGGCCACTCCATCCACTCTTCCACCACCTGCTGGACGTGAAAAGCTCTCCGGAGCCCATCTCGGTAATAATTTGTACTTTAACTCACCCTTCCCACCCCCGGGGGGTCTTAGACTACCTTCCTCCCCGGCAAGGGACCCCCTTGGGGATTATGCAGAACGCGCCAGGCTGAAGGCGGAAGAGCCGGAAAAGCTGGAGTCCCGTAACCTGGGTTTTTTCCCACCAGTCCCCTCCTCACCCCTTCCCCCGCCCAGGTGAGTGTGTGCTGGGACCAAAAGACCCTTGTAAATCCCTTTCGGAGGTCTGGTGGCGTCCCTACTCCATCCCTCTTACCCATCTCCGTGTTCAAGGAAACACTGAGCCAAGTTCTCACCTAAGTGCACCCTTTCTGAATCTTGCTCGTGAGGGCTTGGTAGTGTGAGCGCTCCTGGAGAGAGCTGACGCCGGTTTATCACCCCCAGGCAACTAGCTGCTCGTGTCAGCCGCGGCTGGAGGGCCAGAGAATCCCTCGGGGCTAAACCGCAGCCCCCTTTCCCTTCACAGAACTCAGGCTCAGGCTATGCGCGCGGGATCCGTGCGCGCGCTGAGTGGCCAGCTGTCTGCCAGAGGTTCTCCAGGTGCCAAGCGAAACGGGAAAAGGCCCTTTCCAGGTCTTTCGGTGCTTCCCTTTCCGACCCCAAAACTGATCCCTCCCCTCCCCATCACCACCACCACTCTCAGAGGGCCGAGGCTTTAGGAGGAGGCGGGCCGGGCCGCGCTCGGAGAGGCGTTGCCACTTGGGGAAAGCGCTCGGGGCTGCGGGGCGCGGGCTGGCCGGAGAGAACATTTCCAGGCAGGCGGCGCCGCCGTAGGGAGCGCCCAGACCAGCAAAGAGTTAAAGGGAGGGGACGTGGGCTGTCACGCGTCATTGGGCAGATTATGTGCAGCAAACAAAAAGTGTGTGTCTGCGTGCCAGTCAGTCACTGCGTCGGGTCCATCTGTACAACTCTCTCTCTCTCACTCTCCCCTCATTTCTCTCTCCACGTCGCTCCGTCTCTCTCTCTCCTCTCTTTAGGCAGAACCTACAAGACAGCAACACCAACACCTCTTGACATGGACATACACTGATACAGTAGGCAAAAGAAACACTCGATTGCATCTCCCGGTTCCAGGTGGCCTTATTTGGGCGATTTGATCCTGACCTTATTCCTGGTAAGTCTATTTGCATTGATGGGAGAGGAGGATGGGAGGAAGGCAGGTTTGGTGGGGAGAGTGGAAAATTTTGTCCTCCGTCTTCTCATTATCCAGAAAGGGGGGGGGGGATAATTATTGACGGGATCTCTACTGCCAATAGGGTTATACAAAGGGAGGAGGGGTGGAGAGCCCTTTGGCGAAGAAGCCAGCGACTGGGGAGCGCGCGGCCGCCAGACAATGCCTGCCTACGGGGGAGGGCGAGCGGCCGGCGGCAGCGACGGCTTTCGGCGAGCCCAGCGGGCTCTGGGAGGATCCCCCCGGGCGTCTGAGAACCCGGGCTTAGAGGAGGATGCAGAACTGTGAAAGGTTAGGTGGCAAAGGCGACCGCGCGCGGGCGGCAGAGCCCAGGCTCTCGCCCAGCTGTATTGTGACCGACTCGAGGCTCGTGGCGGCCGCCGCGGCGACGCGAACCCCTATTAGCGCGGCGTAGCGAGGATCTTTTCACCGTATTGTTAGGTAGAACTGCATTTTAATGATTGGTCCCTGCTGTTGCCCGAAGTGACGGGGCGACCTCTCGGCACAATGAAACGCTTGTGTGAAAGAGACTTTTAAAAGGAAGAGAAAAATTGGAGCATAAAACGCTGAATTGAGGTAATTGAAAAGGAGAGAATAGGATTCCGTTGAAAAGGAGGTTCTGAGAGATTCTGAGGGATTTTTTAAAATGTATTTAAATCTGCAGTTGGAAATCAGAACGGCTACCTTGTGTTGGGTAAAATGCCCAGGGATAGATGCTGTAGCATAATAAAGTAAGTTTCTACTGTATGGATATTTTCTCTTATTCCTGCCTGGCATATACAGCCCATACTTGACATTTAGGGGATGTAGCAGAGTGAACGGAAAAGAGGCTGACCAAAGTTTCATGCTCTGTTAGCTGGAAAGAAAAAAAAAATAAAAGCACTACCTTGTAATCACATTTGCAAGATTAATTGGTTAATAGACATTAAGATAAAAATGGACATGACTAATATTATTCCATGAAGAACAGCTTCTTAGGAAAAGAATTAGGTTTCCCTTTCCTGCTACTTAAATTGTACAAAATATGCTTAAATAACTGCCTATGCAGACGTTATTAGGGAAAAAAACCAACTTGGAGGAATCTTTTAATCAGTCAGAAAGAGTAAACAACGCAGTTAGTTTAAAGCCACTTTAAAATTTAAATATCTGTTTTGTTTGTTTGTTTAATGATAAGTCTTGTGGGGGGGGGGGTGTCCAGTGGCAAAGAAAGGAAAATGTCTCCTTATGACAGCTTAATAATAGAGAAATCTCCATCGGGGCATCACTTTCTGAATTGCTGCGGATTAAACAGCTGGAGAGCCCACCGAGGTCTACTCAAGCGGGGCTGCCCCCTCTTGCCCAGAGAAGGTCCTATCTGGGGGAGAGAGCATTCACCAATCATTACACACGCGGTATTTCAGACCGGGGACCCTTCAGTCCTGCCTTATACCTGCACACTTCATGAGGCACATGTGACTCTATCCACCCCCTTGTATAACAAGGTAACTGGGATTCACCCTCATCCATAAATAAGCTTGTCGAGAAAAAAATAATTACCTCTGCTTGCTGCTTTTAATTAAAGCCCTCGGAGGGACAGTGTTGGATTATGGTAATGAGCAGACACACGTCCCCTCTTGTAGGCTGCAGAGAAAGGTTAGCTGACATGGAATCAGTGGCCCTGACACTCTACTTGAAATCCATTCGCCATGCTCCGCTGTCTCCGCCTGCTCGCTAATGCTGCTCCCCTCTTTGGAAGAAAAAATAGAATAAAATCAGCTCCCCGGCGCCCAGTTCAATACCTAAGAGTAGAAGAGAGGAGCTTTTTCCCAAGGGTTAGAAGTTTCTCTCAGTCTGGAAAGTCTATAGGCTAGTAAAAAATCCTATTGTTCTCCCCTTCTTTCTCCCTCCCCCCATCCTGCCCCATCCTCCCCCAAGGTAATGAAAAAAGCGATCTTCTCTTTCCTAGCCCAGTTTTTCTTTCTCTCTAGCAATCAGTCCGCTCTGAGCTCCCCCATCACAATTTTTTTTTTTTAATTTTTAAAGGAAAAGAAAGTACTCTTCGTTGGCATCTTTGTAACATGCCAGATTTAATCTGCCGTTGGCTTTATTTTTGAAATAAGAGCGATGCAAAAACCAGGCAAATTCAAGAAAAATCTGTCTAGTAGTCAAAACGTTCTGCCTGGATTCATAGAGGCAAAAGGAGTAATGTAACTCGCTTCAATTGTCCTGTGTATCTGTCTTCAGTGATGGAGGATTCGGGCATCCAGAGAGGCATCTGGGATGGAGATGCCAAAGCTGTCCAACAATGTCTGACAGATATTTTTACCAGCGTTTACACCACCTGCGACATCCCTGAGAATGCTATATTCGGTCCCTGCATCCTGAGCCATACTTCCCTGTACGACAGCATAGCTTTCATAGCTCTCAAGTCCACCGACAAGAGAACGGTCCCTTATATCTTCCGGGTAAGTCTTGGCTGATGCTGTGTAGGGTTATGAAGGTAATATCCTCTTGAAAATGGACTAAGAATCATTCTTATGACAAGCTGAGACAGGTTCTGAATGTAGAAAATGCAAGGATACGTGCCATTCTATTTTACACACCAAAAATTAGAAAAGGAAAATTAAACTCAAAAGTATTGTCAACTGATTTTCCGAAATAAGTGACAAAATTTGATTTTGAATGCCAGATATGTCTAAATCAGTGCCTCAATTCTGGGCTTTCCTGGAGATGAACACCACTTCCTTAACATTTTGGGAGGTTTCACTAGGGTTGAGGCTATTTGCATACTAAGTACTTGCTGTAAGTACTTTTATTATAAATATTCGGTGCATTTGCCTTCCTATCCCAGAGGCCTCTTGTTCCCTGGAATATTACTCTTTCTGGTTAAGCTAGCTAGTGCCTAGAGTTTGTATTTAAATAAAAATGTTAATGTTTTGACAATAAAACATCATTAAAGTCATATGTTTGAGTGTGAAAAGTCCTCTCACTTCCTATTCTTTCTTTACAAAGAACTATTAATTAAGCCAAAATTAGGAAGATGAGTGAATGTCACAGAATAATTTTTAAAGCCTAAGCCTGCTTTTTACTTCTAAAACAAAGAAAATTCCCCATACTTTTGCAACGTGGGATAATTTAGCAATCAATTCTCAAGAGGTTAACACTAATTTGAATTGTAAGAAGAAATTTGCTAATTTGGTGTTCAACCAATATATGACGACTTAAATAATCTACATAATTGATGCAGCTTTCTAGGAACGTTATCTTGCCTGCCGGCTACAAACATGAGGATGGATGTCAACTCGGGTCAAGTTTTTGGAAGTTTGACCTCAGATAATTCTTTGGGAAAGAATAACAGAGGAAATGGCCCTGGCTCCTGTGGCTTCATTCTCTCACAAGAGTCTGCCTCCCTCATCCCCTTCCTTCTTGCATTCTTTCTTTTTTCTAAACTGTAGGTAGACACCTCAGCGGCGAATGGTTCCTCAGAAGGTCTGATGTGGCTGCGTTTGGTCCAATCAGCCAGAGATAAAGAAGAGCAGAACCTTGAAGCCTACATAAAAAACGGACAGCTGTTTTACCGCTCTCTCCGCAGGATTGCCAAAGATGAGGAGTTACTAGTTTGGTACGGGAAAGAACTGACTGAGTTACTCTTGCTCTGCCCCTCTAGATCCCACAGCAAAATGAATGGTAGGTTGGCTCTCGACCTGCGTCTGGGCCCTTAGCTAGCGGGGGAGCGACGCAGGGAGCGGCGGGGCTCACTCTGGCGCCTCGGCGCGCCTTTCCTCCCTTGGAGTGCCTCAGAGAGAGCTTCTGAGATATAGTCCGGAATGAAGCTGGGGCAGCTAGGTGAGGATAGCTCGGGGCACGCTTGGCTTAATGACTGCACTCCCCCCAAATCAGGAGGGGAAGTTAGATCGGGTCTTTCACGATGCTCTATACTCAGTCACTCAGGCCCTGAGAGGCGAAGGTGGATTTGTGAAGGGGGTGATGGCAAACTGGCCTAGAGACGATGCTGAGTAATCATGTGGTGTGTGTGTGTGTGTGTGTGTGTGTGTGCGCGTGCGCGCGCTTGTGTGTATGTGGTGTTTGCTCACTAAGCAGGGTCGTCCCCTTACACATGCCTGGAATGCAGCCAACGTTTCCAGTTTGAGTTTCCCTATGTGGCGCATCTGCGCTTCCGCTGCCCCAAGCGACTTCACAGCGTTGATGTGAGCCCCCGAGAGGAGCAAGGCAGCGGCGTGGGCACCAAGGATCACGGGGGCGGCGGCGGCGGCAAGGACCAGCAGCCGCCGCAGCCACAGGAGACACCCTTGGGTCCCAGCCCCAAGTTCTGCAAAGCCGGCCCGGTCCACCACTACCCGGCCCCCTCCCCCGAGGGCGGTAACCCGCCTGCGGCTGGTGGCGGCGGCGGCGGCGGCAGCAGCGCGAAGCCGTCCACGGACTTTCACAACCTGGCGCGGGAGCTGGAGAACTCCGGGGGAGCCAGCAGCTGCTCCCCAGTGCGGAGCCTCAGCGGCGGCAGCGACCACCAGGAGGCGGAGCTGAGTCCCGACGGCAATGCCGCGGGCGTGGGCAAAGGGAAGAGGAAATTCCCGGAGGAGGCGGCGGAGGGCGGCGGCGGCGGCGCCGGGCTGGTGGGGGGCCGGGGCCGCTTCGCCGAGCGGCCCCCGCCCGCCTCCAAGGAGGACCTGGTGTGCACGCCCCAACAGTACCGCGCCTCGGGCAGCTACTTCGGCCTGGAAGAGAACAGCCGCCTCTTCGCGCCGCCCAGCCCGGAGACAGGCGAGGCGAAGCGCAGCGCCTTCGTGGAGGTGAAGAAGGCGGCCCGAGCGGCCGGTGTGCAGGAGGAGGCGGCCGCCGACGGCGGGAGCACGGCCGCCGAGGAGCAGGACGCGGGCGGCGGCGGCTCCGCCACGCCCGTGGCCGCGTCGCCGGCCGGCTCCGAGAAGCTGCTGGCCCCGCGGCCCGGGGGAGCGCTGCCCGGCCGGCTGGAGGGCGGCAGCCCGGTGCGGGGCAGCGCCTTCACCTCTGTGCAGCAGCTGGGCGCGGGCGGCAACGGCGCAGGGGGCGGTGCAGGCGCTGGGGCCGCGGGCGGGGCGGGCGGCGGCCAGGGCGCCGCGTCGGACGAGCGCAAAAGCGCCTTCTCGCAACCGGCGCGCTCCTTCTCTCAGCTGTCCCCGCTGGTGCTGGGCCAGAAGCTGAGCGCGCTCGAGCCCTGCCACCCCGGAGACGGTGTGGGCCCCACCAGACTGTACCCCGCCGCCTCCGATCCTCTGGCCGTGAAGCTCCAAGGAGCTGCGGACCTGAACGGAGGTTGCGGGTCCCTGCCGAGCGGCGGTGGCGGCGGCGGCGGCGGGCTGCCCAAACAGAGCCCTTTTCTCTACGCCACCGCCTTCTGGCCCAAGAGCTCCGCCGCCGCGGCGGCCGCGGCGGCTGCGGCCGCGGGGCCCCTGCAGTTGCAGCTGCCCTCGGCGCTCACGCTGCTGCCGCCCTCCTTCACCTCTCTGTGTCTGCCCGCGCAGAACTGGTGCGCCAAGTGCAATGCCTCCTTCCGCATGACCTCCGACCTGGTGTACCACATGAGGTCGCATCACAAAAAGGAGTACGCCATGGAGCCCTTGGTGAAGCGAAGACGGGAGGAGAAACTCAAGTGCCCCATCTGCAACGAGTCCTTCAGGGAGCGCCACCACCTCTCCAGGCACATGACCTCGCATAATTGACACGGAAAGGACTCCAGCTTTCCACGCGCGCACACGCACAGTCGAGCCCTGCAGGAGCAAACACACGAGGACATGCACCACCTCCTTGTGACCTGAAACATCGCACCCAGACACACACACACACACACACACACACACACACTCACACGTGCTCTGCCCCCAACCTTTACATCCAAGTGTTTACCCGTGACCTACACTACACACACACACACACACACACAAACACACACAAAAGACAAGATGGTGGATTTTTGATTGGGTGGGGTGTTTAAGAGGTTTTCTTTTGAATGCACGTATTTTCACTTTCCCCAAAACAAAGTACATTTTTTAAAATGTCATATATTGCAGCATATTGATGCATTTGTCATACGTTTCTACTTAAATTATTAAGCACTTACGATTTAGATGGAATAATATGTAAGGGCAAAATTTATTTTAGATATAAAGTAAAGGAGGAGTGTGAGATGCTTTCTGCATTTCTTGATTACAGTTTGTGTTCCTACAAAAATAAGCAAAACAAATAAAAAGGGGGTCACCATTCAATTTAAGTTTCCAGGGGGAAGTGCATGTATCATGAAATGATTAGGGACTTCAATGAAGAATGTTATCATTATGTAAATATGTATTTCCTTTTAATACAAAGTGTAATTTTGTGCCAGTGAAATGGAGTCTGAATAGTTATGTGTTTCTTTTATCCCTGGAAAGATTTATTAAACTTTATATAGATTATCTGGATATGTTGGATGCTTTGACAATAAATGACTATTTTCTTCAAAGCAATTATTGGGAAGGTGTTTTAAAATGTTTTTTGTAGCTAAGGGCTACACTCTGAGTAGATACCACATATTTTCATTGAGTGCCCGAAAAGAAGGGGAAGAAACTTCAGAACAGAGGAATGATAAACCCTACCCCACTTGCATTATTTACTCTAAGCCAGTTTTGAGCCTAAAAGTGAGAAGACAAAGTTTGATTATTATTTGGAAAATCTTTATCTGGAGAGTGTTGAGCTTCTTGATCAAAGGACCATTCATCTAAACAAAGATGCCTGCCATGAAGCTAACCTGTCCCTGGGATGTCATCATTCTTTTCAGCAGCAGGATAACTGGCATTTTCACAAGTGGCCAAAGACAAACAATTTTCAGACCTGGATCAGGGAGACCAGGTGAAAAGCCCACTTTAGGTTCTACTAGTGATGCTTACATGGAAGAGTATCTTGTGCTCTAGGACCCTTCAGCTTTCTGTCATTACCCATTAAGAGACCCTATGGAGAGCTTCTTTAGAAACCAAGGTGAAATGGCCATGGTAGTCTATGTATTGGCCCAGCTTTCCCTGCACAGACTTGAACAGCTGCACAGCCTCTGGAAAAAAACTAGCCCTAGAGCATTACAATACAGAAGACCTTGAGAACTTTCCTCCTCTCCCTGCCCTTCCTCTTATGAAATGTCCCTCTGTACTCTTCATATACTTACAACAGTTCTGAAACAGAGTGTATGTATGTAGGTGTATGTGGTATGTCCAGAAACCAGTAGATGCAAAACCAAATGAATGATGATCCTTTAGGTCTTAGGGTAGCATGTACTTAATCCATGGACATCTTCAAAGTCACTCCATAGGTGCTCTAGAAACCAATATTACACTGTTTTATCTATCACAAGAAGTGTTCTTTCCCATTTGTAATTCCTTCCTTCACATCTTGCCAACCCTCCCCTATGTCAGAAGAAGGATATTTGTGAAAAGGTCTGAAATGTGAAACTTGTACAAGGTCTCATTGCAGGCCTTCGATGGTTTTCCCTAAAAGGATTTTGAAGCCTTCATTATCTTAAGAGGACTATATAACGAGTTACCATTAGGCAGGTAGAGACCAGGGGTAAGGCAAAGAGATGTATCCATAGTGTGACCAAGATTGGTGGAAAAAGCAGGTTGACTTTCTTAAGATAATCCAAGTACTTTTTGTGCTACATTTCTTTGAGGCCTGCTCTCAGTTTTCCTAGGCAACAGTTGGGTGATCTGAAACACTAACCCCCAGCAAAGTGTGATGAAAAGAACAGTCCAAAATTCCCGTTCTAACTTTTCTCTGCATGACTAGTATGACCTTGCATCATTATTTGTATCATTAATTTACCTGCATTTTGGTTTTCTTATCTGTACAATGAGTGAGACAGGTTCTGCTATCTTTAAAGCACTTCTGGCACTGGAGAATTGTTTTTTCTAATGGTCTAATCAGGCTCCAATTAAACCTAAAGGGGGCTTTCTAGAGAAAAGGCCAAGATTGCTTTGGAGTAAATTTGGTGGCAAGAAGTGAGAAAGATATTTGGAGGTAAATGGAAGGTGGGCCGCAAGAGATCCTTAAACCACTATGCCTGAGAGGCTGACTAAATTGTCCATGCCTGGAACACTAGTGGATCTCTAGAGCAAAAGTTTCTTAAATACCAGCCAACCAACCCAGGTTGCCTGGGGCCTAACTTAAAAACAAAAACCAAATAACAAACAAAAAACCTGGAATGCCCCTTTGTTTCTGTCCCATCCTTCCAGAATCTTCCTTTCACTAGTTTTATTACATGTTGGGGATTCAAAGATGAACTTAGGTCTACAGAAACAGTAAGTAAATACTGCTTTTTGAAAAAGACTTCCCCATAGTGTAGAATCTTATTTTTTGAAGGACGCATGTAGACAATTTTGAGCTTCCCCTGTGTTTTCCTTTATATGGTCATTAATTTAATCACACAATCAGGAAGAAAGCCGAGCCTTGGCTGAGCTAATGCCCAGGCGATCCAGGTAGGTGTGTTAGTGGCAGACACTTTAGGGCTGGGCAGTTTTGCTGACCAGTCTGCCTACAAGACTTTCTTTGGTGGGAAGCAGTAGGGGAAGGGTGCCCAAAGCTAGTTTTGCCTTCAGCCAAGACAAACTGAGAAATGTTTTATTTTAATGTTGCATTTTCAAGCTTTTGGATGTATCTTAACTTTGTCAAATGAGAGTTTCTAAAATCCCATAATCCCACTCATCTGCCAAGCTAGCTGAGGTTGCTGGCTGAGGCCGTAGGCGTAAATGTCTGCACCCAGCTGCGGAGGAAACAAGGTCACAGGGTCATGCAGGCTTGGAGCAGGCTGGTGCCGTGAAGTCCAGGCTGGTGGCCTGAGCTCCGAGTGCCTGCCGAAATCGCACGTCCTAAGGACTGGGGAAAAGGCAACTCAAGCGGCTGCCGCACCAGCATTTGCTGTGTCCCAGTCAGGGGCAGAATGCTTGAGATTGACCCGGCGCCTATCGTCTGCGATCTCCAAGCGTGCTCTCTGCGCGGATTGCGAACCCCTCTCCTCTTTGGGCGTTTGCGAGTGGGAGGGGGGACGCCGCTATTTCCCAAGATGAGCTTGCAGAGTGTAGCTTACGCGTACAGGCGTGTGGAAACCGGAGGGCTGGGGAAAGAATGCACGCGCATCTCTGCACCTGTTCGCAGGCGCTGGAGAGCCGAGACCGAAACCAGACCCACCCGGGAATGTTCCCAAGGTCCTGGGCCCACTCCTAGGCTCTGTGGCTCTCCGAGGTCCAGAGTACCTTGTGTAGCCGTCGCGCCCGCGGGCCAGCCCGTTTCGAGCACGTGCCGCCGCAGCCGCCGCAGTCGGGCGCCTCGGTGGAGGTGGAGGGACAGGGGTCCAGCGGCGTGGCGCATTTCCCCCTCCCACTCCCGTCTCTGAACCGCTGTGCACCGCCCGCTTTCCGTCCTCTGTTAAGTTTGCCCTCCCCGCAGCTTATCTCTTTAAGCTCCCTGTCCAGTGAGCGTGACCCCCAGCGCGGAAACCTGGGACACCCGGGACCAGTCATACCCAGAAAACGACCAGGAAGTGCACGCCCTACTCCCCCGACTCCGAGGGCCCCAAAGGGGCCTCGCCTCGTGAGTCAGGGGCTTCTCCTCTCTTTCTCCATCCATGTCCATGATCGGCCCAGACTCCCTTCCGCCCGCTAGGATCGTGCAGCCGGCTCGGGTGGAGGAGTCCACGATTGGTCTTGCAGGGCCCCGGGCAGATGCCCTTGGGGAGGCGCACAAGCCCAGGTCTGTGGCAGCCCTCAGCCCTCGGCGGCGCGGAGACTCGGCGCGTAAGCAAATCATCGCCGACCGACCGACCTAGCGCGGGCGAGCGCGGCGACCGAGGATCCACGCGCAAATCTAAAAAAGGCTTTAGATTTCTTTTTTCTCCCCTTGCCCAATCCTATATTCTGGAATCGGTTGGCTCATTCTGTGGTATCTCCCGTTTCCCCTTCCCTCGCTGCCTCCTGACTTCCACGCTCTTTTCCGTCTCTTAAGTACTTCTGGAGATTTGAGATCTTTCCTGGAGTTTTATTAGGAAACCCCCCTTTGATGATTGTCAACCATTCAGGCAACCCACTCCTATGGTAGTCGCACCAGCCTGACGGGAGACTGCACTGTCAATTTACTGGGCATTGAGGACTACTGCACACCCTACCCGGGTTTTCAAAGAGATGGGCAAGTGCCAGTACCCACCCAGACAGATCCTTCCCTACACACACACACACACACCCATGTGTGTCGCTTCTTGAACAGTTCCTCCTAGGAGAGGAAGCAGCCGTCCTGACTTTTGAACTGATATGCTTTTGGCCTTGCTTGGAAATATTGTCGTCCCTTGAAGGTGCACAAATACCTCCAGGGGGTGTAGAAACACCTCACACCATTCCCAGTTCAGCCCAGAAGCTGAACTGGGGATGGGTGAGAAGCTGGGCCACCTCCTTTGCCTCTTCCAAATGCGTTTTGGTTGACAGGTGGGCCATGAAGCCTAGAACCATGAGGCAGAAACCTAAGTGTTAGGCCGGTGGGCCTGAGTGCCTGCTGGCCCCATAATCTGGCTGGGCGGCAGAAGGGGCACTCTCTACCTCTCTGCTTCACAGATCCTATTCTTAAGGCAACTTTTGCTTCCTTATTTTAAATTGGACTTAAAACTTTTTAGAAACATGTCTATTCTCCAGGACTAGAGGACGAAGAACCTGAAGTAAAAGTTCTTATAAAAAATTCTTTTTAGGGTTTCCCTGGTGGCGCAGTGGTTGAGAATCCACCTGCCAGTGCAGGGGACACGAGTTCGAGCCCTGGTCTGGGAAGATCCCACATGGCGCAGAGCAACTAGGCCCGTGCGCCACAACTACCGAGCCTGCGCCCTAGAGCCTATGCACCGCAACTACTGAGCCCACGTGCCACAACTACTGAAGCCCACGTGCCTAGACCCCGTGCTCCGCAACAAGAGAAGCCACCGCAATGAGAAGCCCACACACCACAACAAAGAGTAGCCCCCGCTCCCCGCAACTAGAGAAAGCCTACGCATAGCAACAAAGACCCAAAGCAGCCAAAAATTAATAAATAAAATAAATAAACTTATTAAAAAAAATTCTTTTTAAGAACTCTCTAGGTTTAGAGGTCTGGTAAGGTGTTCTACTTGAATAGCTAACCTGGTTATGATAATTGTTATTTACTTATCCCTATTCAAGTTGTGTGTGTGTGTGTGTGTGTACTGGAATATATATGTATGCATGTTTGCACATATAGTATATATTTACACATATATGTATATATTATGTGCACACATATGTATTCATATATACAAATGTACATATCCATTTTAGTACACACATAGACACAGAACTGGTAGGCACTATTCTAAGTACTTTTCATATGTTGACTTGGTTTAATTCTCACAACCTACCCAGAAGGAAGCCTACTAAGGGTCCCACTCCATCAAGTTTTAGGATTGTGTGGTTGGTATGGCTGTCATCTTGGAACAGAAAGCTGAGATGCAATACCATAATGTAATGGAAATAATAGTGGCTCCTAAGTCAAAAAGCCTGTCTGAATTTTGTGACCCTTCCATCTATATGTCTCAGTTTACTTTACTTGAACTTGTGAATAATACTACCTGTGGGCTTATCACACAGATGTGTCTTGAAAAGCAAAAAAATCATTCATGTAGAAGCTTTGATACTATTATACACGATTGACTTCACAGTTGGTGAAAGAGATATACTTTTAGTCTCCACTTATCTTCCTCAGGTGGTCAGGAGCCTCTATAAGAAATCCTCAGGAACCTCTATAAGAAATCTTTTGTGGTCTTGACTTTCTTTGATGATCTTTGCTCATTTTTAAGCAGAGGTGGGAGTAACAGCTGGTTTGATTTTGTGGATGTGTATTTAACTACTCAATGCTTCTTCCTTATGTCCCAAACTTACAGAAGGGTCACTGAAAAAATATTTGAGAAATAAAATCAAGCAAGCCATCCAGGGATATGTAGTTTTAATTACCTTAGTTAGAATAATCTTAAACTATAAGTACAATGTGTTCCCAGCACTTAAAAATTATATGCACTCAAAACACTAAGAATGAAAAGGGCTATAAGAGGAGCCCTAGCTATAATTTGCCTTGCTGTAGAAAAGATGATCAAAGTGCAGAAGAGTAGCCCATTTCTCTTCCTGAGTACCATGTAACAAAGGGCATCTTGCTTAGAAAGATGTCTCAGTGCTTAAAGAAGACAACTCTGGGTCTGCAGATCATGGGGATCCATGAATGATACCAAACCATGAGTCAATGTCATTAGAAGGGGGCCCTGACTCCAGCTCATGTTTTTTAGTGTTTTTAAATGGACCTTGAGCTAGAATGCATTATTTTATTGTACATTTCCCCTCCTTTAAAATGGAGATTTGAAGAATACCTACACTATCTTCTTCTCTTTCCCAAATCTTCCAGGGAGTAAATTCTTCAGGGAAATATTAAGAGCCTGTGTAAACCAAGAACAGGAATGAGATTTGGAAGAAAAAATCATGGGAGAAAAGTAGCTAACTCTATCAGTTCTTTGTCCCTTCACTTCTTCTCAGATGTCTAGCCACCAATTCCAAATTTCTTTCATCCCCCCCCCCCTTTTTTTTTTTTCTGGAGAAAAGCAGGACTGTGGGTTTCAGGGGAGAAATCCAGAAAACAGGCCCACCCTTGACCAGCAGCCCAGAGCACATCTTCTTTGGGGGTTGGAATCTGGGAAAATTTAGCATGATTACACTTTTCTCTGGGGATTCATCTCAGCTGGGTGTGCCGGTGTTACACCATTGCTTGTAGAACTCAAAGTAGTCTTTTCAGTGTTTAGTAACTTTTTTGGTGAAGTGTGCAACTTTAAAAAAAAAAAAAGCATTTGAAAGCATTTGATGACTTTTTTTCCCCCAGACAAACAAATGAAGTAAGATCTGTTTTCCCCTCTGGCAAGATTTCACTGGGTCTTTGAAAAAGAAAAACATAGCCAAACAGCGACACCCAGCCCCCAAAATGATGCAAATCATGCAGTTAGAAAAATCTTAGTATCCATAGGATTCTCTAGGTTCAGGGAGTCCAAAATGAAGGTGGAGGGAAAAAAAAAGGGGGGAAATATTACTGCAGGGTCCCTCCTAGAAAGAGGGGTAAATCAGACTTCTCCATTAAAATCCTTTTGGAGAGAGTGTAAGTTAAACTCTTTGCTTTAGCAGGGCTGGATAGAGGTAAATAGTGAATGCCATCAAGTTTACCTTCATGGACATTTAATGTGCTCTCTGAATTCCATCTCAGAACCTCTCATCCTCAGTTGCCTCTGCCTTATGGCTTTATTAGATCTGCCTTAGTCCTTTCCCCTCCAGCAAAGAGATGGTATAGAAAATTCCCATCAGTATGAATAAATAGGAAGAAAAAATTTGAATTGACTTGAAGGTATTTTTTCCTCCATTTGCTTTTTGGGGCTTAATTTCTAATTTTGGAACAATCTAAGGAAAGATGAGACATTGGTATGCAGAGGTACTTCTCTTTGGGGGTGATAATGCCTAAAACTGCTTTCAAATCAGAGATCTTTGATTTTGAGACTGCACTTGAAAGTGTTTATTAAGCTTGCAAACATGTCTAAACTTAAAACCAGGGAGATATTTAGAAAACCTACCTTTCAAAAATCTAATTCCACGCATAGTAAAGATAATAGCATGGTAAGACAAGTTTCATCAAGTTACAAGATTGCCAGCAGCTCACATCTGAATTTCTTAAATCCTTTAAATATTCAAAATACATCTATTTTGGTATTAAGGCAATTTTATAGCAGCTCAAAAACAGGGACCTGGGATTTCAGATAGCACACATTTCTCTCTTTTCTGGGATGGTGGCTTTCCTTTGAACACATTTCAGGAGAAGAAATTTAAAGTTTAATATGTACAGTTTCTGAGTCCGTGTCATATTGGCTCTTTCCATAGCCTGTTCAGGGACCCAGGAGCATAGTCAACTGGAAAATCAGGTAAAGATACTGAAAAAAGAGGACTTCTGATAACGACTTCACAATTTCATTGACTCAGTGAGAGAACAACTCCAAAAGAAGGTAATTCCCAGAAACTCACATTCTCAGAAATTTTCATCAGAAGTGATAGAAAGAGCTATCATTTCTATCATTACTCTTCTATCAAAGAGTTATTAAGAGCTCCCAGAGCAGAGGAAAAGTAATATCTTTGAGATTAAAGAGGCCCTAGAGAGAGAGAGAGAGAAATCTCTAAATCACCTATGTAGCTGTTAAAAATGCAGATTCTCAAACTCATCTCCAAAAATTGAGTAGATCTCATGAGGGGCCCAGAATCTTGCATTTTAAAGAATCATTAAGTGATTCTAGAGCAGGTGGTTCTCGATGCACACTTTGAGAAATACAGTGCAGGGGTTAGAATAGCAACCAGCCCTATAGAAACTTAAAGGAAAATGTGTGCATTCTCAGTCTAGAAAATTGCTCTGTTTCTGAAATGCTGAGGCTAAATTGAATTATAGTGCTATAAATATACACTAAATTAAAAAAAACTCTTCAGTGATGCTCTATCTTTGTTTCAGATCAATTTTTTTCCATTTCCGGTGTTTCATAACATGTCTACATTTTGCTGTTCTTTTCACACTCAAGTCTGGGTCATTTTGAACCACAAAAAAATATAAATGCATAAGAAAGCCTCTGTGGGCTTCCCTGGTGGCTCAGTGGTTAAGAATCCGCCTGCCAATGCAGGGGACGTGGGTTCGAGCCCTGGTCTGGGAAGATCCCACATGCCACGGAGCAACTAAGCCCATGTGCCACAACTACTGAGCCTGCGCTCTAGAGCCTGTGAGCCACAACTACTGAGCCCACGCGCCACAACTACTGAAGCCCACGTGCCTAGAGCCCGTGCTCCGCAACAAGAGAAGCCACCGCAATGAGAAGCCCGCGCACCGCGACAAAGAGTAGCCCCCACTCGCCGCAACTAGAGATTGCCCGCACGCAGCAACAAAGACACAACACAGCCCAAAATAAAAATAAAATAAATAAATTAAAAAAAAAAAAAGAAAGCCTCTGTTAAAGAAAACCTTTAAGCTAAATCTTTATGGAAAACTTTTTAACTGTTCATGGATCATCACCCCCTGAGGGGTTTGATTTTTATTTTTTGGATTTCGATACATTAGGTTTTCTAAAATCATGTCACAACTTATTTGTATATGTGTGTTCATGGCCTTCACCAACTCATACTCTGACACCAAGCTCCTAAAAGCCCTCTTTACCCACGGATTTTGGATGGGGAATAGCAGCAGAATTGAAAATCTTTTGAGCTACCCGTTTGCTCCCTGTTGCAGCTGACCAATCAACCACTGCTGCTTCTCTGCTGTGATGCCTGCACAGAGGCTGTCGTTGCTGATGGTGAGTGATTCTAAGCCAACGACTCCTGCTGCAGAAGCTACTGGTGCCAGGGAAACAGTCTCCACCATTGGCTTCATCTCCCTGAATTTGCTGACTCGTTACTACAGCTTCCACCTGGGACTCAGGCCTAAATCTGAGGAGGTGGCCAGCAAAACCTGGCAGCATGGTGGAGGAGGAATGCAGTATTCACAATAACCCATCAGTTCTGATGTCGCCCATTGTCCCTGAACACAATACAGGCTCCTGGAATGCACTTTTAATGGAAATAGAACCGTAATGAGCCTGCCCTATTGGGCTTCTGAGTTTGTCAGGACACGCCTGAATTCAAGGGTAGATGCAGTCTAATACTGGGACCAGAGCTACAAGATCGTTTGAATGTCCACACAGTGCTATATTAGAACAGAGAATCCTGCTTAAAAATTAGATTCGATTTCAGATCTAACATCCAATCTCCTTCTTGTTCTGCCATTCTCTAGCTGTGTGACCTTGGATGAACTAACTTCACCAAGCCTCAGCCTTTTCACCTGTAAAATGAGAGGGTTAGACTAGATCAGAGCTTCTCAGACTTTTGGCTTCATAATAATTACTAGGGCACCTGATAAAGAAGACTTGGCTTCATTTCTGGAGATTCAGAATGAAGACAGCAATGGCCCATGTGTAGGAATTTGCAATTTAATAAACCCTCTGGGTGATTCTCTAACCACCTTTGGGAAATATTTGTCTAAAATCAGTGATTCTCTACTCAGGTCTCAGAAATGATTGGGAAGTTTTTTCAAAATACTCATGACTGGTCCCACTGCAAATTAATTCATCAGAATATCTGGGTCTGGGACCAGGCATTGGTGTGCTTTAAAAGTTCTTCTGTGTGGCAAGGGTCAATAATCAGTGGATTAGATAATCTCTAAGATCTTTCCTTAGCTCTAGAACTCGGACTTTCAATCTAGGATTTTTGGTTCTACCACAATACCTCAGTTTAGAAAATGGGGCATTCTGTGTATACAGACTTACTCGTTGTTATGGTCTGAATTGTGTTCCCCACTTAAATTCATATGTTGAAGTCCTAACCCTTAGTACCTCAGAATGTGACTGCATTTGCAGATAGAGACTTTAAAGAGGTAATTAAAGTAAAATAGGGTCATATGGGTGGATCCTAATCCAATATGACTGGTGGCCTTGTAAGAAGAGGAGATTAGGACACACACAACACAGACGTTCAACCATGTGAGGACACAAGGAGAAGGCTGCAATCTGCGAGCTGTGGAAAGAAGCCTCTGAAGAAACCAACCCTGCCAACACCTTGATCTTGGACTTCTAGCCTCCAGAATTGAGAGAAAATAAATTTCTGTTGTTTAAGCCCCCCAGTTTGCACTGTTGTGTTATGGTAGCCCTTGAAAGTTAATATATTAGTCAAACAGTTTTCTGAAACTTATCTGACTTTAAAGAAAATAGGATTTGTCTTATTATTCATTCAGAACCAACTTATCTCTAGTATGGACACAAACTAAACACACACACACACACACACACACTCACATACAAGTGATTTAGTGAGTTTTTTTTCAAAATCTTGACTGAAGATAGGCTATGGAAATAAGTAAAAGCTATGGCCTAATCTTGAGGATGATGTTTTAAACAGGACTAAGAAAATTTTCAGTGTTTTTTGCTACTAACAATAAATAACAAACCTGATTTCAATTAAACAATAAATCACTACCAAATTTTTAATGTGATCATGTAAATTTAATGTAAATTTTAATTATGAGCATATGTGAAGCAAAATTTATTAATTTTAATGCTGGGTTTTATAAGACAACCCTGTACCCTATCTTAATACATCTCTAATTTCTTATGCCTCTTTCTTAAGGTTTCTTTAGTCTTAATTTCAGTTGGGTCAACTAAAAAGGAAAACTACTCAAAAAAAGTAATTTTCATCATACCCTGGAAAAACCAATTTAGACTGTAAAGAAAAAGATATATTGCCACCTAGTGGAAGAAAGGCAGAATCATCTGGTAATTTAGGTTTAAACTACAAAATGGTTAGTACAAGAAGTGTTTTAAAATGTTTTTTGATCATGAATAATTATGCTTTGTTAATGAAAGGATGTCTTCCATGTTTAGCTGCAATATCACCTTTGACTTTTATATATTCTTTACTTTTATTTAGCAACTGCTCATATATATGTAGTATATGCTGCTTGATAAAGTTGAACTTAATCTTTATCAAAGATATTTAGCTAAAGTGACAAAAGAATTTACAGCTAAATATTAAATATTTACCACCCACAAAAGGTCAGTAATATAGTAAACAACCAATGTAAATATAGCTGACTGAGCTTGGGCAAGTCACAGCTCTGGACTGTTTCCTCATCTAAAAAAATGGGGTTGAACTACACGATTTATTAGACATTTTCAATTCTAATATATTCAGATTATATATCTATAATACATGCTTATTAAGTTATTAAGCTCATGGTCTTTTTAATAATTAGGAGAGTACCCAAACTTGGTTTAGGAACCAGTGTTGGTGAGTTAATAGGTGTATGTCTTTGGAGTAATGTTTCAGCACAGAACTGAAAGAAGCTTATTAATGGGAAGGAAGTTCCTATCTATTTATTTGGTTGCCAGGTTCCCAGTGTTTTTTTTTTTCCATAAGAGTAAGATGACCTGGCTAATTTTAACTTCAGCAATTACATTCTATCCAGCTAATTTATCCTTGCAGCTTCTGTTTGGATATAGCATCCTTTATTGTTTCCTGTCCTAAACTTTTAGGAAGTTGCTAGTAACTGATTTACTGTTGCTGAACTTTAATAAGCATGAAGGATAATATTAACTACTTGGTAATTCTGTAGGTCTTTCTTACCATAGGCCAGGGAAGGAAAGGAGAGTTTAAAGATGCTTCCCTTTTAATAGCCCTTGGTATATATCAAGAGTGTCACAATCCTTAATTAGTTAACCCTACTATGTGTATGACCTGCGAAAAGGTCCTATTTCAGGTGATGTAATTCAGGGAGCTTAAGTTATCAAATTGTTTTGGCTCAAATTGTTGGATACAATTTCTTGCTGTACAGCATTAAGGTAGAGAAGTCTTTCCCTTTCAAATAGGATGGATTTAATGTGCAAATATCAATACGTCTATAGGAAATAAGGAAGCATGCTAAGTTAGTAGGTGTCATGAAATACTACAGATAGGTAGTTTGCTATAATCACTCAACTTTTAAATAATTAATTGTGAGAAACTGCATTTATATGAGCATTAAGAAAATAGTTAGAAGACATAGGAAACATTGATATCAAACTTTTGTTTGAGGCTTTATCCAGGGATAAGGCACTAGGGAATGCTAATTGTATTATTTCTAGTAACTTCCCTTACTTGTCCCTTTTTCTGTCCCACCCTCACCTCCCAACAGAGGTAAGAAAGGAAAAGGAACAAAAGAGAGAGAAATGGCTAATTTTCCAAAGTACATTTATTCTAATAAAGTCACAGAAAGTTGCTTCTGACAGCTGAGGAGAACAGAGAAGACATCTAGGGTCTCAGTTTTTCTTCCTAGAAACTCTTTTTGTGTGTTCTCTTTAGCAATAATTGATTCTTAGGTGCATATTGTGATACTTGTTGCCCATTTTACCTATTCTATTTTCAAACAAGCAAAACTGAAGAAAAATAATGTTCTAAGTCTCAAATATGTAGCTAGAAACTACCTGTCTTCTTAGAATGCATAACTGTTTCTCCTCTATTGCTTTTTCTATATGAATAACCAGATCCACCTAGTTTCAGAGGTAAAAATTTCAGTTAATAGTGTGAAATACTCTTTATTCTATCAGATTATACGGCTGCTTCACATCACTTTCATTATCAATGTCACCAGCCTGTTATATATCGTCAAATTTCTCAGTTAGGTAGGTAGTTTCAGCAATAAAATACGAGAGAGGGGTATACTGCATTCTTGAAACAATGGTTGGATGTGACAAGGACAAATTAAAGGTCATGACACATGTCATTAGGGAAGCAGTCTCTATAGGTTTGAAAAAAACTATCAGATTGATCTATGACTTAAATTTCAACGTAATTTAATATATCTGTTCCTTGAACAGATACATCTGTCAACTGATTACCATTATTATTCTCTTTAAGATAGCATTTTCCCCTGCATTGTAGTGGAAGAGTACTAAAGAACATATGAAATAATGAGATGATTCCCGCTCTAGTAATCTATTATTAAAATATTCCATTTCAACTAAAGAAGGCATCCTAAGTACAGATTCATGGAATGGGTACTTTGTAAGGTAACTTTGCTTTGACTGCATTGATTTTTTCCTTTTTATTATCCAAATGCACTTTCATTTGATACACATTCCAGGGAAGCTGAGTTTAAAAAGTCAAAGGTTTTTTTTCACAATAAGTGAAAAGAAATTTTTGAAGTCGTGCATGTTAAATTCCAGGCATTTTCTATGGCTCCTAATAGAAAGAAGTTGTAGTATAATGAAATAGTTTGGAAATACTGCTCATACTTAGAATTCAGGGAGAGTTAAGGTGGAAAAGTGTCCCAGAAATACAGGCAAAACTGACAATAGTTCTTTCTGATAAAATATTGGTCTGCTTAACAGTAAAATGTTTTATTAACCCTCAGTTCCATTGAACACATTTATACATATGCATGATAATAAGCTTATTTATAGTCAACCAAACATTCATTTGGCAAGCAGCCTAGAGTATTCTACTATTCTAAGAGTCAAACAAACGCCTGAGAGATTCAAAGTCTTTGTTTCTTTTTCAGTATCTCAAATCATAACAATTTTTTGTCCTCTTGTTGCTGCACTCTGAAAAGCATATTAATTGACAGGCTACACAAGCTGCCTAAATGGCTTTCTCTATCTACCTCAGAGGTAGAGCCTTCATTTGGGGCTTATATATCTTTAATACCTCTGTGTATTTGAGTGGATGAATTTGGCTTCTAGGTGGGCTGAAAAAAGCCACAAGTTTTTATTTTATTTCATCTTGTTAGAGATTTTTTTTTCTTTTTGTTCATTGGTGGGAAAAAACTTAAGTCAGGGTTCAAAATTATTGGCTAGGCAGCTAATAAGAATGATTATTCAGATATTGAGATTACTGATGACCTAAGGAATGACCACTGCCCTTTCTTGCTTTTCTAGGTTTTCTGACTCCAAAAACAGGTACCGGAGTCAGAGAGACCATGGCATTTCTTCTCGGTAGTTGTCTGTGCAGTGTGTACTGTTGGCAAGTCACCTTACTTTTCCGAACCTCAGTTTTCTCCCCTGTAAAGTGGAATACTGAAGACCACATAAGGTTGTTGTAAAGACTGGAGATCAAGTTTGGAAGTCCAAGTCACCTAATAGGCACTAGATGCGTAAAAATTATTTTCATAACCCCACTGTCTAGGTCTTTGTGAATTTTCCATTTCCTTGGGGTTACTCAACTTTATAAACTGTTTTCTCCCTTTTGTGAATGAAGGGAGGCATCTTCGGTACTCTACATGTACAAAGAAGAGGATGTTGCTGGGAAACTATGAAAGGAGATTTCCTGGGATGCAGACTGTTTCTTTTCTTGAGAATTGCAGGTGGGAAACTAAGACAAATGCAGCTGGAGCCTGAACCATGGACTCCTCCACTTGACACAATAGATTCCTTACCTCCCCTCAACATCTTGGGTAAAAATCCACTCCCCCAGACTCCTCTGGAAGCTCACTACTCCAGAGAGCTCCCTTCCCTGGTGGTCTGGTGGAGCCCAGGAATGCTGGCCTTTAGGGCACACCGGCCAGACCTGTTTGCTCACTCAGACTCGGAGTGAGCGGCATGGGAGGTCTTGATAAGCTGGCTTCTTAAGCACGTAAGGCACGTTCTGAGCACTTGTATAGGCTGGTGAGACAAATTGTCAAGTGGTTGCTAAGAAGTCTGTATTCAAAGAAAAAAAAAAAAAAGAATAAAAGCAAGGTTTTTATTAGCATATTATCCTATTAGAGCCCTAAAAGATGATTCTATATAGAATATTTTCAAATCTCTACGTTTAACTTTGGAAAAGAATTATCCTATCTCTTTAAATAGCCTTCCAGTTCTTTTTTCCTAAATTACCTGGATGCGAGAAGAATTTAAGCCAGGAAGTATGAAAAATTCGTGGCTCTGTAGTTTTCATTCTAAAGGAATTGAGTAAAAAGGAAAAACAAAACATGAAAAGTAGATGAAAGTAATACTAAACTTACACACCCCATTCCATTTTAATATTTCTCTGAATGAGTGTGGGGTTGAGCTGCAAGAGGTTTTCAACGGTTACTGAAATCTTATTAGTCCCATAAAACTATATTATATTAGTTAAAGAAGACCTATAAAGTTCTCCTTCTAAAAATCTCCTCACCTCAAGATGATTACTGATTTACAAGTTTTCAGAAATTAATTTTTAATTAATTTTTAACTCTAATAAAAAATTACAGTTTTTCTGGGTTAGAAAGAGTAAAATGATCATCCAGGAATTTTCTATGCTCCTTGGAACTTGCACAGAATTTCTATGTTTACTTGAAAATACAGTTTCTGAATATATTTGCTTTTATATTCAAGAAATTTCATCTTTTAACTTTTTTTCGCTCTTTGAGAAAAAATGGTTCTTTTTTTTATTAGAATATTTTATCGTGATTTTTGAAGAGAAATATCATCTTTAACTTGGTGAGAACCTCTTCTACTTTTACTATTTTATCACCCTACTGTAAATCAACATCTTGCCTCCAACTTGTACTTTTTAATGAACTTCCTTCAAGATCCTGAAGTCAGGAAACAACTGGTGCTGGTTTGTGGCACTTATTCATCAGGGGATTTGAGCCCCTGCAGAGGATCGGCCTCATTTTTTAAATTGGAGTATAGTTGATTTACAATGTTGTGTTAATTTCTGCTGTATGACAAAGTGATTCAGTTATAAATATATTTCTTTTTCATATTCTTTTCCATTATGGTTTATCACAGGATACTGAATATAGTTCCCTGTGCTATTCAGTAGGTCCTGGCTGTTTATCAATTCTATATATACCAGTTTGCATCTACTAGTCCCAAACTCCGACTCCATCCCTCCCCCATCCCCCATCCCCCTTGGCAACCACAGGTCTGTTCTCTATGTCTGTGAGTCTGTTTCTGTTTAATAGATAAGTTCATTTGTGTCATATTTGAGATTCCACATGTGATATCATATGGTATTTGTCTTTTTCTGACTTACGTCACTTAGTATGATAATCTCTAGGTCCATCCATGTTGCTGTAAATGGCATTATTTCATTCTTTTGTGTGGATCAGCCTTATTTTATTTATTTATTTTTAAAGAAATTTATTTTATTTATTTTTGGCTGCATTGGGTCTTTGTTGCTGCATATGGGCTTTCTCTAGTTGCCATGAGTGGGGGCTAATTTCTGTTGCACTGCACGGGCTTCTCATTGCGGTGGCTTCTCTTGCTGCGGAGCATGGGCTCTAGGCGTGCGGGCTTCAGTAGTTGTGGCACGCACGCTCAGTAGTTGTGGCGCACGGGCTTAGTTGCTCTGCGGCATGTGGGATCTTCCCGGACCAGGGCTTGAACCCGTGTCTCCTGCATTGGCAGGCGGATTCTTAAGCACTGCGCCACCAGGGTAGTCCCCTAAAGCTTATTTTAAATATATTATTTCAGGAGAATTTATGAACTCCTTTTGAAATTATGATTTTTAAATTTTGAAAACAATCAAAATAAATACATTATGTTACTAAATCTGTTTTTAAGATATGTTATCCAGGTTCTGTGTCTTCAGCAACTTATATTCATAATAAAAACTTTTATTTTTTATAAAATGCAAAACTTTTTTTTAAACATCTTTATTGGAGTATAATTGCTTTACAATGAAGTGTTAGTTTCTGCTTTATAACAAAGTGAATCAGTTATACACATACATATGTTCCCATATCTCTTACCTCTTGCATCTCCCTCCCTCCCACCCTCCCTATCCCACCCCTCTAGGTGGTCACAAAGCACCAAGCTGATCTCCCTGTGCTATGCGGCTGCTTTCCACTAGCTATCTATTTTACGTTTGGTAGTGTATATATGTCTATGCCACTCTCTCACCCTGTCACATCTTACCCTTTCCCCTCCCCGTGTCCTCAAGTCCATTCTCTACGCCTGCGTCTTTATTCCTGTCCTGCCCCTAGGTTCTTCAGAACCTTTTTTTTTTTTGCTTTTTAGATTCCATATATATGTGTTAGCATATGGTATTTGTTTTTCTCTTTCTGACTTACTTCACTCTGTATGACAGACTCTAGGTCCATCCACCTCACTACAAATAACTCAATTTCGTTTCTTTTTATAGCTGAGTAATATTCCATTGTATATATGTGCCACACCTTCTTTATCCATTCATCTGTTGGTGGACACTTAGGTTGCTTCCATGTCCTGGCTATTGTAAGTAGAGTTGCAATGAACATTGTGGTACATGAATCTTTTTGAATTATGGTTTTTTCAGGGTATATGCCCAGTAGTGGGATTGCTGGGTCAAAATGCAAAACTTTATACATGAATCTAAGAGTCCACTAGAGGTCACTTTTTCAACTTATTTCCCTTAAAAACAGAAAAATTTAGCCTTGATTCCTGCCATTGAATCTTTTTTACATGAATCTTTTTGTTTTCCACGTTGGAACTTTTGATTCCTCCCAGAAAAATTTCTTCTATTTCTCAATCTCTTTTTCCTGAAATCTTTCTAATACTGGGGTCATACGTCCTTATGTTTCAAGTATATTTTCTATTGTGACATTTTTTTTTATTGTGACATTTTTAATGACCTTCTTAGATGTCTAATTAAGTCTATATTATTTTTGATTATTTAAATATCTCTATTTGAACACTAACATCTAGAACATGTGTCTACTTCCCGAAGTTTTCATGGACTTTAAAATGCTGTATTAGTGAGAAAGAACCAGAGAAGTATAGTCTTCCTAAGACTTAGAAACATCTGCTCAATTTCTGCTTTTTGTCACAAACACTAGTGCTGATGAAAAACATCCAGTATCAACACCTGTTGAATCGAATCTCTGAATTTCATCACTCTTGATTTAATTTCCCTAGTGATCCATTAGAGCCATGTTCTGAATCACTTTTTAAAAAACAATGACGCTAAAATGTGAATGCCTAATGTATTTTTGTTTATCTAACACATTTTTTTGCTTGAGGCTTGACTAGCATGAAAATGTTCACAAGCTGCTATTACATTGTTAGTACCACTACTTGTACATAAAAAGTCACTTTACAAACATATCTTTGTGTATATATAGTCTTGTGTACTTTTCACTAAGCTGTCTGACATAAAGTTACAATTTTCTGGCTTCCCAGTTGAATAAATGCCCTCTTCATAACTATATTGATTTTCAGTTATTCTTAAAAAAAATTTATCCCAGGTCAGCAGTTTTTAAACTCAGAAATAGTGCAATATCTCATTTCTCTATGAAATGGAAGCATTTGTAGGGAAATCACATAGACTTATTCTTACCTTCCAAAAGACTATCTCTTTATATCATTCACTCAACACTCATCTAAGTACACTATAACAGAGGCCCTTTTAACATAATTTCTACCACTTTTGAAAAGACCTTACTGAAGAAAATATTTGATATCTGAAAACAAAAGTTAAAACAGCAGGTATGCTTTAAATCATTCTACATATAATACCTAATTTGAACAGTATTACTTGTTGAATTTATTTTCATGCACGAATATAATACATGAATAATTTCTCCATGTAAAATACTGAAATATTACAGAGACGAGGCGACCTCCGTTGTTTACAAGGTCTAATCTCCAAAGTGTCCCAAAGATACCTTCTTTTGTGTATTCTTCCAGATCCTGTGATAAATATTTACATTCAAATGTTTCAAACAGTTAGAATATATACCATACTATTATTATACATATGTACTACATGTTTTATGTACCATACTACTATTATATACATGTACTACATGTTTTGTTTTATGTACATGTGTTTTAAAGTAAATGTTATATAACATTGAACAAATTGTTCTGTCATTTATGTGCTTGATTTTTATTCAATAATAGATGTTGGAGTTATGTACATGTTGGTTCCTATAAATCTCTCTCATTCTTTTGATCTACAGCCTAAAGTCTTTGTGAATGAACATATCTATAGCTGAATTACCCATTTTCCTAGATAAGTACAGTCGTTTCTTTTTCTTCTTAGAAACAATGTGTGTATGTGTGTATATTCTCCTACGCATGGTCAAGCCTTCCTCTACACTGAATATTGTGAAGAGAATTGCTAGATCATAGGGAAGAGGCATTGAACATGTTAACAGATACTGCCAAATGGCTCTCCCAATGTCTCTCAGTGTCTCACCAATGTCCTCTCAACTAGCAGCAATTGCAGAAGAGTGGGATCCTCACACCCAGGTCCACATTCATTAACTATTTTTACATTTTGGGTCATTTCTATGGTATCTCATGTTTGAAATTGTACTTGCCTAGTTATTCATACTAATTATGTTCACCATATTTCTGTACATTTATTGGGTATTTGTATTTCCTCTTCTGTGAATTTCTTATTCATATTTTTGCCCCTTTTCTATTGCTTCATGTGCTTTCTCTTACTAATCTCTAGGAGATTTTACATATTTTGACTATCAAGTCATTATGGTTATATTTATGCAAACATTCTTCAAGTCTCTTTCTTGACTTTTAACTTTGTTTATGATTTCACTGTCATAAATTTTTTTATATTTTTATGTGGTCAATTTTTCAATTCTTTCTCTTATTACTTTAATTTTGGTATCTTGCTTAAGAAGACCACTCCCACTCTCACAACAAATATATATATATATATATATATATATATATTTTTTTTTTTTTTTAAAACATCTTTATTGAAGTATAATTGGTTTACAATGGTGTGTTAGTTTCTGCTTTATAACAAAGTGAATCAGCTATACATATACATATATCCCCATATCTCCTCCTTCTTGCGTCTCCCTCCCACCCTCCCTATCCCACTCCTGTAGGTGGTCACAAAGCACCGAGCTGATCTCCCTGTGCTATGTGGCTGCTTCCCACTAGCTATCTATTTTACATTTGGTAGTGTATATATGTCCATGCCACTCTCTCACTTCGTCCCAGCTTACCCTTCCCCCTCCCTGTGTCCTCAAGTCCATTCTGTACGTCTGCATCTTTATTCCTGTCCTGCCCCTAGGTTCTTCAGAACCATTTTTTTTTTTTTTTTTTTTAGATTCCATATATACGTGTTAGCATACGGTATTTGTTTTTCTCTTTCTGACTTACTTCACTCTGTATGACAGACTCTAGGTCCTTCCAACTCATTACAAATAACTCAATTTCATTTCTTTTTATGGCTGAGTAATATTCCATTGTATATATGTGCCACATCTTCTTTATCCATTCATCTGTCGATGGACAATTATGTTGCTTCCATGCTCTGGCTATTGTAAATAGAGCTGCAATGAACAGTGTGATACATGACTCTTTTTGAATTATGGTTTTCTCAGGGTACATGCCCAGTAGTGGGATTGCTGGGTCATATAGTAGTTCTATTTTCAGTTTTTTAAGGAACCTCCATACTGTTTTCCATAGTGGCTGTATCGATTTACATTCCCACCAACAGTGCATGAGGGTTCCCTTTTCTCCACACCCTCTCCAGCATTTATTGTTTGTAGATATTTTGATGATGGCTATTCTGACTGGTGTGAGGTGATACCTCATTGTAGTTTTGATTTGCATTTCTCTAATGATTAGTGATGTTGAGCATCCTTTCATGTGTTTGTTGGCAATCTATATATCTTCTTTGGAGAAATGTCTATTTAGGTCTTCTGCCCATTTTTGGATTGTGTTCTTTGTTTTTTTAATGTTGAGCTGTATGAGCTGCTTGTAAATTTTGGAGATTAATCCTTTGTCAGTTGCTTCATTAGCAAATATTTTCTCCCATTCTGAGGGTTGTCTTTTCATCTTGTTTATGGTTTCCTTTGCTGGGCAAAACCTTTTAAGTTCATTAGGTCCCATTTGTTTATTATCGTTTTTATTTCCATTTCTCTAAGAGGTGGGTTAAAAAGGACCTTGCTGTGATTTATGTCATAGAGTGTTCTGCCTATGTTTTCCTCTAAGAGTTTGATAGTGTCTGGCCTTACATTTAGGTCTCTAATCCATTTTGAGTTTATTTTTGTGTGTGGTGTTAGGAAGTGTTCTAATTTCATTCTTTTGCAAGTAGCTGTCCAGTTTTCCCAGCACCACTTATTGAAGAGGCTGTCTTTTCTCCATTGTATATTCTTGGCTCCTTTATCAAAAATAAGGTGACCATATGTGTGTGGGTTTATCTCTGGGCTTTCTATCCTGTTCCATTGATCTATATTTCTGTTTTTCTGCCAGTGCCATACCATCTTGATTACTGTAGCTTTATAGTATAGTCTGAAGTCTGGGAGCCTTATTCCTCCAGCTCTGTTTTTCTTTCTCAAGATTGCTTTGGCTATTCGGGGTCTTTTGTGTTTCCATACAAATTGTGAAATATTTTGTTCTAGTTCTGTGAAAAATGCCATCAGTAGTTTGATAAGGATTGCAAGTGTACAACCTTGTCTTGTTCCTGATCTTAGAGGAAATGGTTTCAGTTTTTCACCATTGAGAGCAATGTTGGCTGTGGGTTTGTCATATATGGCCTTTATTATGTTGAGGTAAGTTCCCTCTATGCCTACTTTCTGTAGAGTTTTTATATAAATGGGTGTTGAATTTTGTCAAAAGCTTTTTCTGCATCTATTGAGATTATCATATGGTTTTTATCCTTCAGTTTGTTAACATGGTGCATCACATTGATTGATTTGCCTATATTGAAGTATCTTTGCATTCCTGGGATAAACCCCACTTGATCATGGTGTATGATCCTTTTAATATGCTGTTGGATTCTGTTTGCTAGTATTTTGTTGAGGATTTTTGCATGTATGTTCATCAGTGATATTGGCCTGTAGTTTTCTTTCTTTGTAACATCTTTGTCTGGTTTTGGTATCAGGGTGATGGTGGCCTCATAGAATGAGTTTGGGAGTGTTCCTCCCTCTGCTCTATTTTGGAAGAGTTTGAGAAGTATAGGTGTTAGCTCTTCTCTAAATGTTTGATAGAATTCTCCTGTGAAGCCATCTGGTCCTGGACTTTTGTTTGTTGGAAGATTTTTAATCACAGTCTCAATTTCAGTGCTTGTGATTGGTCTGCTTTTATTTTCTATTTTTCCCTGGTTCAGTCTTGGAAGGTTGTGCTTTTCTAAGAATTTTTCCATTTCTTCCAGGTTGTCCATTTTATTGGCATATAGTTGCTTGTAGTAATCTCTCATGATCCTTTGTATTTCTGCAGTGTCAGTGGTTACTTCTCCTTTTTCATTTCTAATTCTATTGATTTGAGTCTTCTCCCTTTTTTTCTTGATGAGTCTGGCTAATGGCTTATCAATATTTTTACCTTCTCAAAACCCAGCTTTTAGTTTTATTGATCTTTGCTATCATTTCCTTCATTTCTTTTTCATTTATTTCTGCTCTGATCTTTATGATTTCTTTCCTTCTGCTAACTTTGGGTTTTGTTTGTTCTTCTTTCTCTAATTGCTTTAGGTGTAAGGTTAGGTTGTTTATTTGAGATGTTTCTTGTTTCTTGAGGTAGGATTGTACTGCTATAAACTTCCCTCTTAGAACTGCTTTTGCTGCATCCCATAGGTTTTGGGTCATCGTGTTTTCGTTGTCATTTGTTTCTAGGTATTTTTTGATTTCCTCTTCGATTTCTTCAGTGATCTCTTGGTTATTTAGTAGCATATTGTTTAGCCTCCATGTGTTTGTATTTTTTACAGATTTTTTCCTGTAATTGGTATCTAGTCTCACAGTGTTGTATTCAGAAAAAATGTTTGATATGATTTCAATTTTCTTAAATTTACCAAGGCTTGATTTGTGACCCAAGATATGATCTATCCTGGAGGATGTTCGATGAACAGTTGAGAAGAAAGTGTATTCTGTTGTTTTTGGATGGAATAAATAAATATCAATTAAGTCCACCTTGTTTAATGTATCATTTAAAGCTTGTGTTTCCTTATTTATTTTCATTTTGGATGATCTGTCCATTGGTGAAAGTGAGATGTTAAAGTCCCCTACTATGATTGTGTTACTGTCAATTTCCCCTTTTATGGCTGCTAGCATTTTCCTTATGTATTGAGGTTCTCCTCTGTTGGGTGCATAAATATTTACAATTGTTATATCTACTTCTTGGATTGATACTTTGATCATTATGTAGTGTCCTTCTTTGTCTCTTGTAATAGTCTATATTTTAAAGTCTATTTTGTCTGAAAATAGAATTGCTACTACAACTTTCTTTTGATTTCCATTTGCATAGAATATCTTTTTCCGTCTCCTCACTTTCAGTATGTATGTGTCCCTAGGTTTGAAGGGGGTCTCTTTTAGACAGCATATATATGGGTCTTGTTTCTGTATCCATTCAGCCAGTCTATGTCTTTTGGTTGGAGCATTTAATCCATTTACATTTAAGGTAGCTATCAATTTGTATGTTCCTATTACCATTTTCTTAACTGTTTTGGGTTTGTTATTGTAGGTCTCTTCCTCCTCTGTGTTTCCTGCCTAGAGAAGTTCCTTTAGCATTTGTTGTAAAGCTGGTTTGGTGGTGCTGAATTCTCCTAGCTTTTGCTTGTCTGTAAAGGTTTTAATTTCTCCCTCAAATCTGAATGAGATCCTTGCTGGGTAGAGTAATCTTGGTTGTAGGTTCTTCCCTTTCATCACTTTAAATATGTCCTGCTACTCCCTTCTGGCTTACAGTTTCTGCTGAAAGATCAGCTGTTAACTTTATGGGGATTCCCTTTTATTTTATTTGTTGCTTTTATCTTGCTGCTTTTAATATTTTTTCTTTGTATTTAATTTTTGGTAGTTTGATTAATATGTGTCTTGCCGTGTTTCTCCTTGGATTTATCCTGTAAGGGACTCTCTGCGCTTCCTTGAGTTGATTGAATATTTCCTTTCCCATATTAAGGAAGTTTTCAACTATAATCTCTTCAAATATTTTCTCAGTCCCTTTCTCTTTCTCTTCTTCTTCTGTGATCCCTGTAATTCAAATGTTTATGCATTTAATGTTGTGCCAGAGGTCTCTGAGACTGTCCTGAATTCTTTTCAATCTTTTTTCTTTATTCTCCTCTGCAGTAGTTACTTCCCCTATTTTATCTTCCAGGTCACTTATCCATTTTTCTGCCTCAGTTATTCTGCTATTGATTCCTTCTAGAGAATTTTTAATTTCATTCATTGTTTTGTTCATCATAGTTTGCTTGCTCTTTAGTTCTTCTAAGTCGTTGTTAAATGTTTCTTTTATTTTCTCCATTCTATTTCCAAGATTTTGGATCGTCTTTACTATTATTACTCTGAATTCTTTTTCAGGTAGACTGCCTATTTCTTCTTCATTTGTTTGGTCTGGTGGGTTTTTACCTTGCTCCTTCTTCTACTGTGTGTTTCTCTGTCTTCTCATTTTTCTTAACTTACTGTGTTTGGGGTCTCCTATTCGCAGGCTGCAGGTTCATAGTTCCCATTGTTTTTGGTGTCTGCCTGCAGTGGCTAAGGTTCAGTAGGTTGTCTAGGTTTCCTGGTGGAGGAGACTGGTGCCTGTGTTCTGGTGGATGAGGCTGGATCTCGTCTTTCCGGTGTGAAGGACCACATCCAGTGCTGTGTTTTAGGGTGTCTGTGACCTTATTATGATTTTAGGCAGCTTCTCTGCTAATGGGTGGGGTTGTGTTCCTTTCTTGCTAGTTGTTTGTAATAAGGTGTCCAGAACTGTAGCTTGCTGGTCGTTGAGTGGAGCTGGGTCTTAACTTTGAGATGGAGGCCTCTGGGATAGCTTTTGCAATTTGATATTATGTGGAGCCAGGAAGTCTCTGGTGGACCAATGTTCTGAACTTGGCTCTCCCACCTCAGAGGCACAGGTCTGACACCCGACCAGAGTACCAAGACCCTGTCAGTCACACGGCTCAGAAGGGAGAAAAAAAGAAAGGAAGAATGTAAAAAATAATAAAATAAAGTCATTAAAGTAAAAAATAAAAATTTATTAAAAATAAAAAAATTAAACAGTGCTAAAAAAAGAAAAAAAAAAGATAGAAAGAAAGAAGAAAGCAACCAAACCAAAAATCAAATCCACCAATGATAAGAAGCACTGAAAACTATACTAAAAAAAAAAACAAAAAACAAAGGACAGAAAGAACCCCAGGACAAATGATAAAAGCAAAGCTATACAGACAAAATCACACAAAGAAGCATACACATACACACTCACAAAAAGAGAAAAAGGAAAAAAATATACATATCTATATATACAAAAAAAAAGTAAGAGAGCAACCAAATCAGTAAACAAATCTAACAATGATAATAAACTCTAAATACTAAACTAAGATAAACATGAAACCAGAAACAAATTAGATGCAAAAGGAAAACCCCAAGTCTACAGTTGCTCCCAAAGTCCACCGCCTCAATTTTGGGATGATTTGTTGTCTATTCAGGTATTCCACAGATGCAGAGTATATCAAGTTGATTGTGTCAATTTAATCCTCTGCTCCTGAGGCTGCTGAGAGAGATTTCCCTTTCTCTTCTTTGTTCGCACAGCTCCTGAGGTTCAGCTTTGGATTTGGCCCCGCCTCTGCGTGTAGGTTGCCTAAGGGCGTCTGTTCTTCACTCAGACAGGAAGGGGTTAAAGTAGCAGCTGATTAGGAGGCTCTGGTTTACTCAAGCCAGGGGGAGGGAGGGGTACGGAATGTAGGGCAAGCTTGCAGTGGCAGACGCCAGGGTAACGTTGCACTAGCTTGATGCGACCATGTTTTCTCCCGGGGAAGTTGTCCCTGGATCACAGGACCCTGGCAGTGGCGGGCTGCACAGGCTCCCAGAGGGGAGGTGTGGATAGTGACCTGTACTTGCACACAGGCTTCTTGGTGGCTGCAGCAGCAGGCTTAGCATTTCATGCCCGTCTCTGGGGTCCGTGCTGATAGCCACGGCTCGCGCCCGTCTCTGGAGCTTGTTCAGGTGGTGCTCTGAATCCCCTCTCCTCACGCACCCTGAAACAATGGTCTCTTTCCTCTTAGGCAGCTCCAGACTTTTCCCCAAACTCCCTCCCGGCTACCTGTGGTGCACTAGGCCCCTTCAGGCTGTGTTCACGCAGCCAACCCCAGTTCTTTCCCTGGGATCTGACCTCTGAAGCCGGAGCCTCAGCTCCCATCCCCCTCTCACCCCAGCAGGTGAGCAGACCAGCCTCTCAGGCTGGTGAGTGCTGGTCGGCCCCGATCCTCTGTTCAGGAATCTCTCTACTTTGCCCTCTGCACCCCTGTGGCTGTGCTCTCCTCCGTGGCTCTGAAGCTTCCCCCCTGCCACCCCCTGTCTCCACCAGTGAAGGATCTTCCTAGTGTGTGGAAACTTTTCCTCATTCACTGGTGCAGGTCCCATCCCTATTCTTTTGTCTCTGTTTTTTCTTTTTTCTTTTGCCCTACCCAGGTATGTGGGGAGTTTCTTGCCTTTTGGAAAGTCTGAGGTCTTCTGGCAGTGTTCAGTAGGTGTTCTGTAGGAGTTGTTCCACATGTAGATGTATTTCTAATGTATTTGTGGGGAGGAAGGTGATCTCCATGTCTTACTCCTCCACCGTCTTGAAGGTCTCTCCCCAAGTCTTCAGATTTTCTGAGGATTATTTTTTGTGAGGTAAAAATCTCATTTCATTCTTTTTCCCAAATGGATGATAAATATTCCTTACACCCTTTGATGAATAGTTGACATCTTCGTACTTTTATGATAATGTAAATTTCCTTACTTTCACAGAACTATTCCTGGGCACTTTATTATTAACTTATTATTATTTATTATTCATGCATACCTGTGTAACACCACATTTTAAAAAGTAGCCTATGTTTCGCTAACAGGTATAGCAAACCTTTTTTTCTTTCTTCAAATGGCAAAGTTAATAGCAAAATTATCTTTGCTATTTTTGCTCACTTACTCTTTCATATTAATTTTAGAATTAGCTTATGAAAGTTACTGAAAAATTCTACTGAAAGTCAATAATTGCACTGAATTCACATATCAGTCTGGGGTGAAATGGCATGTTGAGTCCTCTCATCAATGAATATGTATCTCTGAAATTTTTATGTCACTTTATGCCCTTCAGTTAATGTATTTTTCTAATACACTGGTCTTGCCAGCTTTATTCACAGTCATGCTATAGTTATTGATATTGTGAATGAAACCTTTTATTCTTTTGCCATTTCTCATGATTGCTTGTGTAAAAGAAAGCTACTGACTTTTAAAGATTGATCTTGTGTCTGTCTACCTAAATGGATTAATTCTAAATCTTAATTCTAATAGTTTGTCAGGTGACCCTCTTAGATGATTTTTACATCAGTGATCATATCATCATCAGACAATGACAGTTTTATTTCTCCCTTCCAAAGATATATACCTCTTATTATTTTTCTGGTTTATTGCATTTAACTAGGATCTTTAAAATGCTGAATTGAAGGAATATTGGGCATCTATGTCTTCTATTGACTTTAATGGGAAAATTTTTATTATGTCATTATGATTTTGCTGGGTTTTTGACAGCCACTTTTTATTAAGTTAGGGAACATGATATTAGTTTTTTAATCTGCATATAATGTAATAAAATATTATTCTTGTTAAACAGCGTAATCACTATTTTGAAAGTGTTGAGTTATAATGGAATATTGTGTTGCTCAGTACTCCAAATAAATTGCATATAACATGAATTAGGCTATTCAATGTGAGTGAAGCTGAGGCTCATCCTAGAAAAATAATCAGAGGCAGCTAAAACCTCTGACCTAATCTTTAGGTTCTCTCTTAATAGAAATTCTTTTTTCTAAGGCTGTTTGTCAGAGAAATCTGAAGCCAAATGTATAAAGAATACACCACTGGTGTGTACTAAAATATCAGATACAACACAATTTTAAACTACATATTAAATACTTTGTCCAATTTTTCCTAAGAACACTGCTGCTTAAAATTTACTGACTAATAGGTAGTCCATTATTGGTCTTGGCATTGTTATAATGAATACTTCTAACCAATGACAGTATAAGGAGTCTGTGATTTATTCAACAAACATTTAAAGAATGCTCATTTTGTACCAGACATAGAAGGTGAATATTGAAAGCTGGAGAAAAGTTGTTCCTCTGAAAATCTGAGTTGATTCAATTGTTATTGCCATAGTCTAGAAGTAAAAACAGACATTCAAACTTATATATTTACCAGTGGTATATTACAACAGTTCTGAAAGTTCAGAGATCCCTGAGATACTTTTGGGGAGTCCATAATGTCAATACTAACTCATATAATCTCAATCTCTCACACTGGATTGGGGTGTTTCAGAGGGGATAGGAGGTGTGCTATCACAACAGACTGAATGCAGATAGGAGAATCCAGCTCTCTTTTAATCCAGATAGTAAAGAGATTTACAGAAATGTAAAACAAAGCTTCTCTTCCTACTAAATTATTTTTGGTTTTGGAAAATATGATTATTCCTCATAAAAGATATACAATTCCATGCTCACAATTTCTCATGTTAAAAACCTTGGAGTTATCCTTGATTCCTCTATTTTTCTCCTATTCCTCATGCAAACTATCAATAAATCCTGTTGGCTCTATATCAAAATGTATCAGAATATGACACACAGCTCATCATTTTTGCCACTACCAACTGCCTGATCCAAGCAAAGATGATCTCAAGCCTGGATTATTATCAAAACCTTCTAATGCTTCTCCTTATTGAAGCCCTTTTCCACCTTCAGTGACTTGATCTGACTTAAATTTTATTTTATCCACCTTTTGTTTTTTGCTTTTCTTTTTAAAAAAATTTATTGAAGTATAGTTGATTTACAGTTGTGTGAGTTTCAGGTGTACAGCACAGTGATTCAGATATATATATGTATATAAATAATCTTTTTCAGATTCTTTTCCCTTACAGGCTATTACAAAATATTGAATATAGTCCCCTGTGCTATACAGTAGGTCCTTGTTGGTTGGTTATCTATTTTATATACAGTAGTGTGTATGTATTAATCCCAACCTCCTAACTTATCCCTTCCCCCTTCCTTTCCCCCTTGATAAGCATAAGTTTGTTTTCTATGTCTGTGGGTTTATTTCTGTTTTGTAAGTAAGTTCATTTGTTTTTTGTTTGTTTGTTTGTTTTAGTTTTAGAAGTCCTGGCTATAGCAATCACAGAAGAAAAAGAAATAAAAGGAATCCAAATTGGATAAGAAGTAAAACTGTCACTGTTTGCAGATGACATGATACTATACATAGAAAATCCTAAAGATGCTTCAAGAAAACTACTAGAGCTCATTAATGAATTTGGTAAAGTTGCAGGATACAAAATTAATACATAGAAATCTGTTGCATTTCTGTGTTAAATTTTAAACTAATTACTCCAGGAGCTGTGCTAAAGATAGATTGTAGATGGAGACAAGAGTGGGATCAATGTGTTCAATTAGGAGACTTTGCAATAATTCAGGTGAGAGTGATTGCAGCTCTACTTAGGCTAGTGGTGGTAGAGATAGTGGCAGTAAATGATTAAATTCTGGATGGTTTTCATTATGGGAAATTTCAAACAGATACAAATGTAGAAATAATAGAATAATGAACCCATATGTAACTATCTCCCAACCTCAACAACAATTAACTCATGACCAATTCGTGTTCATCTCTAACTTCCCACTCTCTGCTTTAATAGATTATTTTGAAGCATGTTCCAGACAGCAAATCATATGTAATCCTAAAAGATAAATTTTCAAAAAAAAAACCATGATCACATTTTAAAACTTAAGACTAATTTCTTAACATCATCAAGTATCAAATCAAATCAGTGTTCAAATTTCCTTGGTTGTCCCATACTAATTTTACAAACTGTTTGAATTAAGATCTAAATTGCAACTGATATATATGTTTCCTAAACCTTTTAAAATCTACAATTCCTTTCTTTACTTTTTTCTTGTAATTCATTTCATGAAAAAAATTGGGCATTTGTCTTATAAAATTTCCTACATTCTAAGTTTTTTGGATTGCATTGTAGTGTCATTAAATCATGTCTCTCTGTCACCTTTATTTCATGTAAACTGGCAGTTAGATCTCTAGAGACTTGATCAGAATTCTTCATAGGTGGTACTGTGAACATGCATCAAGAGCCATCTGTCTGTTGTTTCACTTAGGAATGATAATGACCATTGATGGTCATTGCCTTGATCCATTATTTCATCAAATGTTGAAAAATGGTGACATTCTAACATTTCTTCTTTAACTATTATTAGCTGGAATTTTTCTGTCTGTAATTTCTTATAATTACAGATTCCTTGGAGCTTGAAGTGGCCTCACAGATAGAAAATTTAGCCCATTTTACAGTTGAGGAAATTAGGGGCAAAAAAATGTAAATAACTTCCCCAAATACACATGGTAACAGTGTTGGGACTCGATTCCTCTCTTTTAGTCAAATCTCTGCTCTTTGTATTACACCTCTTTGAGCATTGTAAGCTTCTTTGCAATTGTTGAATGACAACTTTGTGTTATTTTAACAGAATTTGAGGCCCCAGTAAGTAGGTGGAAAGGGATTTTGGGTGATGGTTGGGAAGTGGTGGAGATGTCCCAGACTAGTCTGGCTACAGGATTTGCAGGGCCCAGTGCACAACGAGTGCAGCAGGAGAAGAGTGCTGTTAAAGGTATTAAAATAATAAAGTTTTTCCTTTTCTTCTGCTTCTCTCTCTCAACTTGTCCTGTTGGGTTTTTTTTTTGTTTGTTTTTTTGTTTTTTTCATTAGCTATTTAATATGGTTCTAAGTAAAGAAAATTTTAAAATGTAAATTATTGCATAAAGTTTACTGTTTATCTTCATATTGTGTGATGCCAGTTTTAAACATAAATATAAGAATATTGGGGGCTTCCCTGGTGGCACAGTGGTTGAGAATCCGCCTACCAATACAGGGGACACGGGTTCGAGACCTGGCCTGGGAAGATCCCACATGCCGCGGAGCAACTGGGCCTGTGAGCCACAACTACTGAGCCTGTGCGTCTGGAGCCTGTGCTCCGCAACAGGAGAGGCCGCGATGGTGAGAGGCCCGCGCATCGCGATGAAGAGTGGCCCCCGCTTGCCGCAACTAGAGAAAGCCCTCACACAGAGACAAAGACCCAACACAGCCAAAAATAAATAAATAAATAAATTAAGAATGCAAATGACCCAAGGATCAGGTGTTTCAATTTAAAAAAAAAACAAAAAACTCTTACTTTAAAAAAAAAAAAGAATATTGAACAAGTTTGCAGAATCAATCACTGAAATTACACAATTCTATTTTGTACCTCATACATGTGGCTTTGTAGTTTGTTCTTACCAGAACAGTGGCAATCTGTACAAAACTAACTCAACTGTTTTTATTTCTTTTCTTAATAGACACACGTTCTACCAATAGTCTTTGCTTTTGGCTTCCTGATAAGTAAGGAAGGCCTGAAAGGAAAAGAAATTGTGCATTGTCCTATCTTTCCCTTTTCTTCTATGTTTTTATTTTCAGCATAAGTGGTTGGCTAATACAAGAAAGCAGCACACCACCATTGCCTTCTTTCTGCTCTCAAAGCAAGTTCTGGTTCAGACTGAAAGTGTGGCCCTTGGGGACTGTCAGCAGGGCTCCCTCACCCCCCTTTCTTGGTCTTAGATGTATCAAACTTACCTGGTACCGGCTTTGTGCCTCACTGAACTCCCACACATCATGGGTCCACGGGAATTCTATGCTCATGGGCATCACAAGCACGGAATGTGAGTGGGGCAGCGAGGAGCAGAGGTGGACACTCATGTTGGGCATATCTTCTCTGCTCTCCCACATGCTTCCTTGTCCCACTAGACTTCATATCCAAAACATAATTTCAAGGATAAAATTATGAAGAATTTCAAGATAGCAAGAGCAGAGTGTTAAACCAAGCAGGGTCTTTCTGAGCCTAGGGCTCTGAGCACCTGCACAGGTCACGTGACTGTGAAGCTGACCCTACTTCACATTTTCCTGAAATCAGTCAGGAGATCCCTGGCTTGCCTGTGCAGTGGCACCAAGCTGGTCTGCTTTGCATCACCTCTTCCCTTCCTCCCTCGCTCTTTCAAGGAGCTTTTATCCAGAAACTCTCCCTTCATTCCTGACACTCATCTTCTACAGGGTTTCCATTGCTTACTGACATTTTATTTTATTTTATATCACTTTAATTTAACTTATCTTTGTGCCAGTTATCTAAATGATCGGAGGCACTATTTCTCTTTACTAAACTTCCCCATCTTTACAAAGTCATTTATTATTAACATTGTACATTATAACAAAACTATTGTTTGTCTATTTTTCTCATTCCTTCTGAAATGTGTCCTACAAATACAAGGTATTTCTACCAGAAATTTGCCCATGAGTCAATCTCATAAGTTTCCATGTTGCAAGGGTGATTGTCTCTTTATAAGGCTAACAGTAGTAAATACTTTGCCTCTTTAAACTTTAGTCCACCTTACTTGGTTTTCTCTTTTAAATATTTGTATCTTCCAAACTTTATTTTTCTCTAAATGTGTAGGAACTGAATTATCTTTCTTCATGTGTATTTTATCTTTTTTTTAAAAATTTATTTATTTTTGGCTGCATTGTGCCTTCACCGCTGCACGCGGGCTCTCTCTAGTTGCAGCGAGCGGGGGCCACTTTTCATTGCGGTGCGCAGGCTTCCCATTGCACTGGCCTCCCCCGTCGTGAAGCATGGGCTCCAGGCACACGCGCCTCAGTAGCTGTGGCACGCGGGCTCCAGAGCGCAGGCTCAGTAGCCGTGGCGCACGGGCCCAGCCGCTCCATGGCACATGGGATCTTCCTGGACCAGGGCTCGAACCCGTGTCCCCTGCATTGGCAGGCGGACCCTCAACCACTGCGCCACCAGGGAAGCCAGTATTTTATCATTTAATGTTTTCATTTAGTTGAGCCATCAGAAATGCACATTTGCAATGTCTTTTATTTCAGAAGAAATATGAATAATAGAGCTTGAATTTCTTTAGCATTTTATACTTAACAAAGCATTTCATTTACACATTCTCATCTGATCTTCATGGCAACCCTGGAAATGATTCACAAATGTATTTCTAGTTTTAAAATTAATAAATAACATTTTGTGTTATATCATTTTAAGCATTTTTATTTTTTCTTCCAATTTTATTAAGATATAATTGACATACAGCACTGTATAAATTTAAGGTGTACAGCATGACTTGACTTACATATATTGTGCAATGATGACCACAATAGGCTTAGTTAACATCCATCATCTCATATAGATAAAAAAAAAAAGAAAAAAATCTTTTTTTTCCTTATGATGAGAACTCTTAACAACTTTCAAATATACCATGCAGCAGTTTTAACTATAGTCATCATGTTGTACCTTACATCCCCAATACTTCTTTATCTTATAACTGAAAGTTTGTACCTTTTGACCACCATCATCCAATTCCCCCACCCATAAATAATGTTTTAAATAGCAATATTAACATACTTATTCCTCTCATTCTGAGGTTTAAACTTTTACAAGCACTTCTTTGGAAATGATGTACTAGCCTCCTCCCCGTCTTCATGGCAAACAAATAAACATAGCCATTTTGAGGTCAAGTCAGTTGGGTTGGTTGCTTACTACAGTTAGTGAGTCTAAAAGCACAATAGAATAACTTTAAAATAAATATTTCTTTATTCTAATATTTTTAAATTTGCCCTGTGCTTATTTTCTAAGTCAAATGTACAGTATGGTAAAATAGGACGTCAAGTAATCAGGCCTGGTTTTATTGCAGTGACCTCTTGTGTTAAGCAGAACTCAGTATTTCGTTGTTACAAAACATGGGTACAAACATATAAAACAAGATCCAAGCCCCCAGTTTCCTTGAAAATGTTTCATACATTTTCTCCTTCCAAAATTTAAATTACATAGGTTCATTCTTGAAATCACAATTGCTGTAAAATATTCTTTCTTACCATGGCAACATATAAGGAGAATTTGGAAAACCATTCAACTTTCCCTGCTGGTCTAGTGAACCAACATTCCCTGTTACACGGAATCATAGTTAGCAGACTCCTAAATGCCTTCTCATTCTGACTATATCACCTAGTTAACTCTCTTGGAAATTATGTATATATGTAATATAATATTTATAATTGTATGATATAAAACATATAATATATAAATATATCTCTATAATAATCTGAGAGAAGCTCTAAGCTGTCTATTCTTAGGCGTGTTTTAACAAAGGTCTCATTGCGTGTTGCCGTTTTTACGTTTTATCCTGATGACCAATTTCTATTTTAATTTCAGATTTCCTTCTGCTCACTTTGCATTCCTTCGTCTGGGACACACCAATTCTTGGAATACCTTCGAATATTCACACTTCCTCTCTCCGTAGTTTCACTTTCCTTCCTTTTCCTTTCTCAGGTGTTCAGTTTCTCTATCCTCAGGTCCTTCCATACCCTCCCCTCACCACTCCCTATAGCTGACTAGGAGTTGTCAGTTCCTAAAAAGGAGAAGGAGAAAGCATGTATTCGCACCCTATACTTTTTGGCTATTTTCCTACTATTGTTCCTCCTCTACCTCTCCCCCTACCCTCACACCTTCCTTTCTGTGGCTATTAACTTCTTTTCTAGCATATTCTCCCCATTCTTTCTTCCTTTGGTAATTTCTTGTAACTGCTACTGGATTCTTTCAATCATTACTTACTTCTTACCCTTTTAGGCGGTAGTTAGCATGTTACAGCTTCAGGATACAGGTAAAAAGATACAATTATTGTTAAAAAGAAGAAATATCAGTTATTTAAGTCACCGAGTAAGGGTCACACTGACCATTAATCTTGGAGCTTAGACTAGAGGCTGGTGTCCCCAGTCCTAGGAGTTCCAGGGTTCTCCCATACTTCTTGAATATTATGAGTCATTGTAGTAGATCCTGGCTTGCCACTAGCAAAGCAGAAGTGAGTGCCCTTACTTTTGTAAGAGGCCAATAAGGGATATTATAAGATAATTATGCATTCATGAAAGAAACAGAATTGTGGATATTGTCAGTGTCTTAAGAGGAATGTCTGTTGAGTGTGTAAAGAGACCCTGAGGATGTATCCTCTTGCTTAAGTTCACCCAGAGACAAAGACACCTTATGTTTTATCCTCCAGGGCCCCCATGAAAATGATTCACAGCAAAAATTTACCAACATGCAAAATTGGTTGATGGAATTGGGAAAGATTAACTCAAAAAGAGGAAGAACTAGATTGGACATGACAACTCAAAAAGAGGAAGAACTAGATTGGACATGACAACTGTCCTCAAATAGCTGAAGTACTATTAAATAGAATAGCAATTAAATAAATAATTAAATTGATTTCCAGAGGATGACAATTGGACCAAAAGCGGAAGCATATTTTTACTGCTTTAAAGAAAGTGAGCGAGTCTTTTGCCTAACTGTACATTTTCCCCTCTATTCAGATTGTATCTTTTTCCTATGGCTTAGCTACTCTAGGTGAAAGGGGTATTTTCTCCATCCTTTGGAAGACTCTATCATGTAAATCCTTCAGGACTGTCTTGATATATTAAATGGAACTAAAAGGAATTTATTAAATCTCCTACCACAGTGGTTCTCAACTAAGGATTTGGGTTTTTTTCCTCCAGGGGGTATTCGGCAGCATCTGGATATATTTTTGGTTGCCACACTTGGGGTGCTGCTAGGTAGAAGCCAGAGATGCTGCTAAACAGCCTACAATGCACAGGACAGTCCCCCCAAAACAGAGAAACTTTTCTGAGGTTGCTAAACCCCGGTCTATCAAGACAGTAGTCCATTTGACAAAGCTATTCCTAACTAGCCCTGCTGCCTAATCCTGTTTTCCATGTCAGAAGTAAAATATTACTTTATCCTTTCTCTTCATGTTTTCTAGCAAACTCTTACCATTATTTTCCCTTTCCAGGCAGTTGTATATTTTGGGTCAGCTTGGTAAAGATCTTACACTCAGAAAGATGAAGGAGAGAAGCATATTTACAATTTTCAAAATATGACCCTTGTTAGAGGTGTCTATTAGGAGTAGCCATGAATAGCTTCTTAATGTGATTAGGTAATACTTTTTTTTTTTTGTAAATAAATAAATAAAATTTATCTAAAAAAAAAAAAAGAATATGAACTGGGAGAAGAAAAGCCAGTTCATGTTGATGCTGAAACTGTTCCAAGACTCAGGGTGATAAGGAAGTTTGGAACTCTAAGCTTCCAGAGACATCAAAAAAAAAAAAAAAATCATATGTATTTGCCATAGGGAGAAACTCCTGCTGAGACCTCTGGTAGAAATCTTTGTCCTTGTTCCTGGCTCATTCTCCATCTATCACTTTGTAATAAGCCTACACATCCCACTACGGACCAAAGTTTTAAATCCAAGAGCCTAGCCCTAGTTCTCCTGTCACTGGTTTAGGTAATACCTTGAGTTGCTAATTTAAATTCCTTTTTCTCTGTATTTCCCATTCCCCTGATCTCCATCAGAGCAAGTGGCTGACTGTATACTTTATTGTGCTAGAGGAACTACATGGCAAGATAGAAGCCGAAGCATCATGCAAGTATTTCAGGGTACTGAAAATCCAAACAACACTTAGGAGAACTGAGAGGGTTTGTGGATGAAGACACAGGGACAAGGGAATTCTCAGGTATCAACAGGGTGCCTCAGAATTCAAGGACATAGATAGTGTTCTCCCACCCACAGACTAAAAGCACAACCTCCAATATTGTGGGTAAGCGTAGCCTGGAGGCAGACATATGAGGAGAGAGATATTTGGGGGCTTTGAGGCTCAGGTAGCATTGTCAGAGAGGAAGAAGACCTTTGAGAAAAGTGTCTGGTGAATTCATACCACAAATACAGCATACACCAGCACAAGATTAATAATTCTGAAGGGATTGTTCAGGGTGGATAAATGGTCATTCCAGTGGCAACCTATATTCACAAACAGCTAATAGCCAAGACTCCCTACTTCTCCCCCACCTTGCCCCCAACATGGAGAGAGGGATGGAGATCCCAGGAATCACTAGTATTTTGCCAATCTGACATAATAAGGACCCAGAGAAATAAACTCAGTTGTTACATAAGATGAATTATATGCCTCACACCTAAGAATCTGGAAATTCATATCCGTTATAGGCGAGTTGTGCTTAGTTCCCCATGACTGAAAAGTATTTAAGACAAGGCTTCTTTCTTTAGCCACTCACAATCTTCCCTCCACACAACCTGATTAAGATAGCGTTTTTCAACCTGTTAAGCATAGTCTATTAGTGGGTTGTGAATCCGATTGGTGGGCTACAACATTGTAGAGAGAATAGTGTAGATAAGGAAAAGAAAAGAGAGCCCATAAAAAGTCTCACCCACGGCTAGCTTAAGTGTTAGTTTGTGAAAGTGTATATTGGAAGCCACATAAAATGCACTTCTTCAAACAAAATGTTTTAAGGGCTTGGTCCAGGAGACTACTAGGACTAATGCCACCATGTCCTACATTCTGGCTGACTGCATCCAGAAGGCTCTCATCTCCATACAACTTTGCACGTTTCATCTAACCCTTTTCCACCTTCTTCCCTAACCCTCACACATTTTCCACTGTGACATCTGAAGCTCCTATTTTGTCATGAGAAAAATCCACGATGTCTTCAACTGCATTTCTAAATGCGCTTTCATCTTTTTGCTCTAATTTAATTTCTGTTCCCCTCTAAACAAGGGACTGTGTTTCCCTGACAGCTTTCTCAAGTCACAGCTATTTCTTTCAGTCCCTTTGTGCCATTGAGCCAGAATTGAGGTATGTGTTCTTGCCCCTCACTTCTCTGAATCCCAGCTTTGGAGTCATATCATCGGATTATACCACTTGCTACCCTCCTTGTTGCTCTTTGCTGGAGATGTCTACAGATGCCCAGATCTTACTTCCTGAAGATGTTATCTCCCCTCCCCCATCATGTATATAATTTATTATTTCTGAACTATCTCTTAATGGTTTCCATATCCATATTATACATCCTTCAATACCCTTGCAGTTCTTTGATCTGCCTTCCTCTAAGGCTATTGTCCTTCACCCACAACCATAGTTGCAATGCCTTAACCATGCTGATTGGCCTTAAAATTTAAGGCCTTTAAATTCATTACCATTAGCTTTAGGGCTCTCTGGTAATCCAACTACATTTCCCTACTCCATTCACTCTCCCACTCTCTGAGATACTGCTCTTCTTTTCTCCAGTTTCCAGTGCATTCTTTCCCCTTTACATTCTCAGATGAAACAGAATCAATCCTTATATTCCCACTATCACATCTTCAAGATTATCTGAATCCATGACCATTTACTCTGCCTTTCCCCTTGCTACTGTGGGTGAACTATCTGTACTCTTGCCTAAGACCAAGGCCTACACCACTGGTTCTCAGTGATTTTTATCCCTCAGGGGGCACTTGGCAAAGTCTAGACATGTTTGATTATCACAACTTGACTATAAGGGAGGGGGTGCTTCAGGCATCTAATGAATAGTAGGGTCCTGGTTTCTGCTAAGCAGTCCTGAAATTTACAAGAGAATCCCCACAATAAATCATTGTCTGGCCCAATGTGTCAGTAGTGCCGAGGTAGAGAAATCCTGACCTAACCTAGAGCCCTGAATCCCATCCCAGCATTTCTCTCCTCCCTTCTTTGTATCATCAAATTTTTCCTCTTACCTTATCATTTTGTCTTCATACCAATATATGATTAATACCCTCTACCTTAAAAAACTTTTTTTCTCATTCCTGCATTCCCCTCTAGCCACCTTTCCATTTCTCAGATTCCCTGAACAACAAAATTCCTGAAAGAATGAATAAATTTTCCAAATCCTCTTTTCTTGTTCTCTCTTGAACCCACTGCAATCAGGCTTTCTTTCTCACCATTTAGAAAAATAGCGTTTGTCAAGGTCACTGATGAGGATCTTGGTGCCAAATTTAATGGTCAAATTCTTCGTTCTCACCTAACCTGTCAACATTTAACGTGAATGCTCATTTCCTCCTCCTTGAAATAATTTCTTCTCTTGGTTTCTGGCCATCTTTCTCTCAGTTTTACTCTTACCTCACTGGCTGGGGGTTTTCAGTCTGTTTTGTTTTCATTTTATTTGTAGCTTAACTTTAAAGTCTTTAGACCTCATTTGGATTGCTTGAAAATATAATTAAAGAATAATTTTATTTTGTGTTTTAAAAAAAAGCCTTTAGACCTCATTTGTATCTACACAAGTTTCCCAGGTGACCTCGTCTGGTCTCAGGGCTTTTGTTTCATGTATACACCCATGGCTTTGGAATTTGTATCTCTAGAGCCAATTTCTCCCAAACTCCAGACTTTTACAATCAATACCCAGTCAATGTCTTCATGTGGTTACCTAATAGATAGCCAAAATAGAACTCCCAACTGATTTTCTTCTCCAGATCGACCTTTCCAGGAGTCTTCCCTATCTCACTCAATGGCATATCCCTTCTACCAAGTTGCTTAGTTCAAGAATCTTTGTGTCCTTTCTGGTTTCTCTGTTTCTCTTGTACTCCATACATTCTATCCATGGGTGGCTCCTGCTCTCTATCTTCAAAATGTATCCAGCATTCAACCATTTCAGTTTCTTTCAGTGCAAATGCCTTAGTCCAACCATATCATCTCAGCACTAGTTTATTTCAATAGTCTTCTAATAGAACTTCTAGCTTGACTTTTGTGCCCCTTACAGTCTATTGTCTACCCAACAGCCAGAGTGACCCTTTGGAAAATTAAGTCAGATCATATAATTTTGCTCAGAAACCTTCAACAGTTTCCCTTACCTCTCAGAATAAAATTCACAATCCTTACCATCATCTGTAAAGTCGCACATGATAAGCATCCACCTGTTCTCCTATAACTCTCATTCTCTCTCATTATGTTTCAATCACATTGGTCTCCTTGTTCTTCCTGAATTGCACCAGACATGTCTTTTTCAGAATGTTTTTTTGTCCATATCTGCACAGCTTGCTTCCTCACATTTTAATCTCTTTGCAATGGCAATTTGTTAAAAAAAAAAAAGCTGTCCTTGATCACTCTATATAAAATAGCAACATTCTATCCTCCAGCCAGATATCTCCATCTTGCTTACTATGATTAATTTTTTAGTGGTTTATTTATCATTTGCCGCCCTTCACTGCAATGAAAGTTCAACAAAAGTCTTGGTTGTTTTTTGTTGTTGTTGTTTATTATGACATCTCTAGTACCTAGGACAGCACCTGGTACAAAGTAAGAACTAAGAAAAAATTTTTGAATGGATAAACCAATCTAGTCATACCTATAGCTCGACATTTTAAGAACATCCATTTAAAAAATTATTAAGTGTATTAGAAAACATAATATACACTAAGGTACTGAAATTAAACTCTGCTTTGTAACACAACTCTCCCCTCAGCAAGATTGACACTTTGGAATAATGGAGGAATATCTTCTTATGTGAGACAACTTGTCAAAACAAACATAATAAAATATTGATGCAATTCTATCACAGTGAATTATGTATGTAATCATATAGTTGCATAGTGACAAGGCAGTATCCAAATGCAGCATAGTAGCAATCCTCAGTGACTCCTTATTTTATAGGACTTTTAATGCAGTAATCTGGCATCAGTAAATATTTACTCAATTGAATTGTATGAGAGAAGTGTTTTACAGTCATCTGTAATTAGCCATCTAGATATGTGATCTCAACACAGCTATCAAGCAGATAGAATTGGGGCTATAACAAGATATTTAATCTCAATCTAAGAACTCTGGGTTCTTAGAGTATTTGGGGACACCCAGATGTTCCTCTCAGATCATGGTTCTTTGAGTGGAAAAATAAGCAAATCATCAACAATAGATGAAAAAAAAAAGAAATATCACTAAGGCTCTTTTCTCTTTGCTTTCCTCTCTCTATGTGGCTTCAGTGTGTGGACTGCCTCTGGCATGGGCGCTCTGGGTGACACGCATGTCTGCTGGGGTACTGCAGACTTCCCTGTCATCACGGTGTGATCCTCCCAAGCCAATTTGGGGCTGCAGGTCACCACTTCCACTCTCATCACATTTCCTGTTTGTTCAGGGGGTACCTGTCATCCTGCTATGACAGTCTGTTCTGCCCTGCTCCTCTATTCCCGTGCCACCATCTCTGCTCTTTCTCTGCTATCAGTAGTTCCTGAACTCTGGTTACCGACAGCTTGCCAACAGCACACTCTGTGCCCTTGTCATCTCTCGCCTATCACACCTGCTGCTGCCACCTGTTCCGGTACCTTGCCAACATCTCCCCTACTGCCTTCAGTGCTGGTAATGCTCCTTCAGGGGAAAAGGGTTTTAATTGGTGACTGCTGCTGGACAGTGACACAACTAAACAGTGACATCTGGGAAATATCATGTCATCTGTCCTTGAGCTGGTGTACTCACTCTCCTTGTTGCCTAGATATTTAACCACCAAGTTCTGAGGTCTGTGGTGTTTACTGTTCTAAGAACACTCCCCATTCCTCCAGTCCCCAGCTTTCTAAGAACTGCAACCTCTACCAAAATAAAATCCAACTGTTAATGAAAACGTCTCCATTAAGCTTGTGTTTAAAGTCTTCTCCTTTGATTGTCATATCAAAATTTAGTTATGGGGAGACGAAGGGAGGGATATTTTGCAAAAGTTTGGTTTCAGCATCACTGATGTTAGCTAAGGTGATAGAGATAAGTCGAAATCAAAGAGCCCTATTACGTTTACAGGTAAGTCTGAATTAAACTTTTAGATTTTAAGGTGAATATTAAGTTGGTATACGATCTGTAAAAGATACATAATTAGGATATTGATGACTATGCCACATACGTCCGGGTGAATGATGTGCCCCATAATATTCTGGGGTTTTTTCCAAAATGCCAAAGAGAAAACTTGGGGGTGGGAGAGGGAGAGAGAGGGAAAATGAGAGTATGTTAGAGGTTAATATACATTTTCAGAAAACAAGATTTCTTAAAAACTTACATTTCTATAGAATAATAGATTAATGCAGATCCAAAGATCAATAGAAATCAAATGATATGAATGTGCTATGTAAGCAATTAACTATTATGCAAATATAAGGATTATTATTTTTTTTAATTAATTAATTTCTTTATGGCTGTGTTGGGTCCTCGTTTCTGTGCGAGGGCTTTCTCCAGTTGCGGCAAGTGGGGGCCACTCTTCATTGCAGTGCACGGGCCCCTCACTATCGCGGCCTCTCTTGTTGCAGAGCACAGGCTCCAGATGCGCAGGCTCAGCAATTGTGGCTCACGGGCCCAGTTGCTCCGCGGCACGCGGGATCCTCCCAGACCAGGGCTCGAACCCGTGTCCCCCGCACTGGCAGGCAGACTCTCAACCACTGTGCCACCAGGGAAGCCCAAGGATTATTTTTAAGGAGGTTATTTCCAAAACACAGCTAGAAACAGTAAACTGATCTCTTAAAAAGGCAGTCTATTTCATTTATGAACAGCTCTCACTGCTAGAAAAATTACACCAAGCCAAAAGCTAATTTCACTTATGCTAGTTCTATGTCCTAGAATGATACAAAATAGCCCAATCTCATTAGCAAATCTTTTAAAACAATTGAAGATGTAAGTGTAAATTCCAGAATATCTATGTTTACGTAAAAGTGAAAAATCAAGAGTTTTGTGCATTGTGGAGGGGGTCTGTGGAGAGATATATAGCTTTTTGACAAGTAATCTGGCAATATTTATTCAAATAAAAATCGCTCATAACCTTTGACCCAGCTATCCCAGTTTTGGGAATCTATCCCACAGAAATAAAATCAAAGGTACATTTGAAAGTTTTGCATTCTAAGTAACTATGGTTAAAAAATACTGGAAACAACTTAAGTAACGGTGAAAGAATATATATTTATTGTATATGATTCTATGGAACATAGAGCAATTATTTAAGAGAATGAATTAGATTCATATGTACTGATCTAGTCTAAGAAGGTCACCTTTGGCATATTTTTATATGAGGGAAGCACAACCATGTGTATTATATGATCTCATTTCTTAAAACAAACAAAAAAAAAACCAACCCAAATATATATATTTGGGGATATGTGTTTGAAATAACACAGAAAAAGGCATGGAGGAACATACTACTAACCAACATTGATTACATTTTTGAAAAACACTCTTTGATATAAATCAAATGGCAAGATCTTTTTTGACCCACTTCTTAGAGTAATGAAAATAAAAACAAAAATAAGCAAATGGGACCTAATGAAACTTAAAAGCTTTTGCCCAGTGAAGAAAACCATAAACGAGACGAAAAGACAACCCTCAGAATGGGAGAAAATATTTGTAAATGAACCAACTGACAAGGAATTAATCTCCAAAATATACAAGCAGCTCATGCAGCTCAACATCAGAAAAACAGAAAACCCAGTCAAAAAATGGGTGGAAGACCTAAATAGACATTTCTCCACAGAAGACATACACAGATGGCCAAGAGGCACATGAAAAGATGCTCAACATCACTGTTAGAGAAATGCAAATCAAAACTACAATGAGGTACCACCTCACACCGGTCAGAAAGGCCATCATCAAAAAAAATCTAGAAACAATAAATGCTGGAAAGGGTGTGGAGAAAAGGGAACCCTCTTGCACTGTTGGTGGGAATGTAAATTGATATAGCCACTATAAAAAAATAGTATGGAGGTTTCTTTAAAAACTAAAAATAGAACTACCACATGGCCCAGCAATTCCACTACTGGGCATATACCCTGAGAAAACCATAATTCAAAAAGATACATGCAAAAAAAAAAAAAAGATACATGCACCCCAGTGTTCATCGCAGCACTGTTTACAATAGCCAGGTCATGGAAGCAACCTAAATGCCCATCGACAGATGAATGGATAAAGAAGATGTGGTACATATATACAATGGAATATTACTCAGCCATAAACAGGAACGAAATTGGGTCATTTATAGAGATATGGATGTACCTAGAGTCTGTCATACAGAGTGAAGTAATCAGAAAGAGAAAAACAAATATCGTATATTAACGCACATTTGTGAAATCTAGAAAAGTGGTACAGATGAACCTATTGGCAGGCAGGAATTGAGATGCAGATGTAGAGAGAGAATGTGTGGACATGGGTGGGGGGAAGGGGGAGTGGGATGGAATTGGGAGATTGGGATTGACATACATACACTACCATGTGTAAAATAGATAGCTAGTGGGAACATGCTGTATAGCACAGGGAGCTCAGCTCCATGTTCTGAGGTGACCTAGATGGGTGGGATGGAGGGATGGGAGGAAGATCCAAGAGGATCTGTATATATGTATACATATAGCTGATTCACTTCATTGTACAGCAGAAACTAACACAACACTGTAAAGCAACTATACCCTAATTAAAAAAAAATATATAGGTCCCTTTTATTTGAATGTTTGCATTCTTTTTTAAAATTAAACTAATATCTAAAAATACAAAACATATTTTTAAAAGTAAATCTCAATCTATGCTGATCTATAACTATACATGAAATTGAAGTTGCTTTTAGAATTTCTTCTGGTGTGGAAATTATACACTAATTTTCCCAGTCACAGTGACAAATTTATACCTGAGACTCTTGGTTTTCATACATGAATCATTAAGGATCCTGTTAATCATTGTTCAACTCTAATAGTTATGGCAATAAGGCCTCTGTTTTTTTTAAGTCCTCACTTTTATATTTCGATTGAAATTGGAAATACAACCAAGTAGATGTAGAAAAGTTATAATTCCAAAAAGAGGTATAGTCCTTCCAATTCTATTTTCTATGATAAACATCCTCTGATCATTCAATCAAATACTAATATTATCAGATCTTTTATACTGTATTGTCTGTAATTCTCTGGTCCTATTTTAAAATATGTCACACTGCTTTGGAAACAGTTTTCCATATCTTCTTTTTTTTTTTGGCTCTACCACTCTGCATGTGCAGATCTTAGTTCCCCGACCAGTAATGGAACACGAGCCCCCCGCAGTGGAAGCATGGAGTCTTCACCACTAGACCACCAGGGAAGTCCCATCCATATCTTTTCTAAAGTATCCCAATACTGCAATTGATTTTGAGAAGCCTTGTCTCAATAGAGATTTACATTGAGATTATGGCAAACTAACAGTCCCAAGGTCTTTTACCTGTGTTGTACTTGTGAATGTTTTAACACAAACTATGTTAGATTCTCTGCCCCATCTATCTTGTACCTGAGCAATTGCTTTTTTTTAAGCCTACATGTAGGGCTTTATCATTATCCATTTTCACATTGACTGTGTTCACCATGTTAAAATTTAAACAGGAACTAAATTGTATATATGGTGTGACTAAAACTATGTGAAAAATACACTACTTGTTAAAAGAAGTGAAAAAGAAAATAAACAGATCAAAATTATTGACTGCAAGTATGGTTAGGGGTTAGAATCATAAGTGATTTGTCCTCCCACCCCCTTCTGATAGCTTTCTAATTCTCTTTAATGATATTTCAATGAAAAGTTATATTCTTTTAAATACAAAAATCAAAATAATCTTCATCTTGTTTGAACAAACTGCTATATATCTGATGATGACGTAAGAAAAAGACCTTGGGAACATTTAATGGTGGAGAAGCAAGAGTGCCTAGTTGATAGGATTTTGGGTGCTGATGTGGCCTGTTTCCTGACTTAAAAGGATAAAAGGCAAAAGGGAAAAGGGGAGCTGTTGTTTAATGGGTATAAATTTTTAGTTTTGCAGGATGAAAAATTTCTGGAAGTCTCTTTCACAACAATGTGACGCTACTTAACACTGCTGAACTAACACTACTTAAAAATGGTTAAGATGGTAAGTTTTATGTTATGTGTGTGTTTACCACAATTATAAAGAAGTGTGAAAAGAGCAAACTTCAATATTAGATATAGTGGATGGGGAAGAATATGATCACTCAAAGCATTCTGGCTTGGAGCAACTTGGTAGAGGGTTATTGCATTAATGGAAAAAGTGAATATGTATGAAGAGGAGCAGTTTGGAGTGAAGATATTAATAGATGCTGTGGTGCTTTGCACCATCTCTCCTTTGCCCAAATATTTCTTTCTTGCTGTAGTAAGCAGTTCCTTGTGTATCACCAGGGTCCCATCTCAAACAGGAAATGTACCTCTCTACTTTTCTACCACAGGACTTCCTTCTAAGGTGACAGTACCCTCATCCAGCACGTAGATGTAGCCTGGAAGTGGGAGGAAGAGGAATCAATGGATAATTGCTCCAACTTCTCCATCCTTCTATGAGACAGTTCTGAACCAGTTTCTACGAGGTGCCCAGCATGTCCCCTGTGGGTCTGTGCCCCAGTTACTGATGCTGGAAACCAGTTCAATAATCTATCCTTTTTTTTTTTTTTTTTTGGCTCTCTCCTCATTTCTGGTTTCATTCTCTCATTTCTCTTCTCTGCTTCCTAGCGTTATCTTCCAAATAAACTATCTACACCCAATCCTTGTCTCAGGCTCTGATCAAATCTAAGATAAAGATAACGAATGATATTTAGGACATGATAAAGTTTTAGGAGTCTTTGGGAGACTCATTGAAGATGTCCATTAGAAAGTTAAAAATTAATTACTGGCATCTCAAAAATAGAGTCTTTCCATTGTCTTGATCCATTTTGCTCTTCACCCTTTCAAAATTTTTTCTTTCTACCCCTTCTTTACATTTATCATTGTTCTGTGCCCCTTCTCCTATTTTACTGTTTTATTTTTAAAGTCTGAGATCTTAAGAAAGTTTACTGAACAGAAATTTTGTTTAAAATGCCTCACCTTTTTCTTCCTCAAATGGATCATATGTGACTATATACAGGTCTAGCTTCTTTTCAGAGAATCTTTGGTCTCTCTTGAGTTTCTGGCCCTGGGACCACACCTAATTTTTTCCTAAATCTAATTGCTCTAAATAAGGGCATGTTCCCTTCTGTGTGCCTTTATTTCATCAAATGCAAAGCAGTGTCATTAAAAACAGTGGGAAAGAACATAATAAAAGATACGTTGATCATGCTTGGTCTTGTCAGTCTAAGAGAGGTTTAGTATTATAACAAAGTGAGCTTTATTTTCTTTTAAAAAAAATCTCTAGGAACCTGTTATGTCCATGTGTCATATCTTATTGGATGCACAGTGTCAGAAATGTGGTTAAAATCTGGAGAAATCCTGTATCTTTGGCACTTTTCCAAAGGCTAAAAGAAATCCTTGCAATAATGAAAGCTGTTTGTGTCTGGGAAAAGTAAAAGTGTTCTGCTTGAATCAAAATTGTTGTTTCAAAGAGAACAAAAAGTGAAGAGTTTGGAGGATGAAATGATGTTAATCCACTCTTGTAAGTTAGAGTACTCTTCTCGTGGCAAGGATGCTGTGATCATATTTCCTTATGCTAATCCTTCTGCAAGCACAGTGATCCCCATCTCCTGGGATATCACTTTTCCTCTATGCTTTGTTTCTCCTAGTTTTGTATATACTCTATTGTCTTTTTCAGAAGTAACTGTTTTCTACAATATTTATTGTCTTTATAAGGTTTAGAGAACTTGTTAGTTTGACAAGCTTAAACAAAATCATTGGAAATTAGGCATTTAAAAGACACTAATTCAAGAATTTTCACAAAAAAGAGTAACTTTAAACAAAAAAAATATTTAAAAAACTAGAATAATCAAATGCTGGTGATAAAAATGGTCAGAAATATCCTGATTCTTCTCCTAAGTTTGTATATAAGAAAATGAAGGTCCATGCAGTGTATATAATATGCAAAACCATATACCAATAATCAGCCTTGCCAGTACTAAGATATACTCTTTTTTTTTTTTTTTTTAACTTTGGGTTTATTTATTTATTTATTTATTTATTTATTTATGGCTGTGTTGGGTCTTCGTTTCTGTGCGAGGGCTTTCTCTAGTTGTGGCAAGTGGGGGCCACTCATCGTGGAAGATATACTCTTAATGTAATTTAATGTAGTTTAATTGAAATAGACTGCAATGTGGTCTATAAAACCCAAAATAAGGTAGAGATAAGTGACTTTTTCTGTTGATCCTGTGTTTATAACATCTGTCTGGTTTTTTTAAGACTCTTAGTGATTATCTAATCAAATTGCTTTTCAGATTTTACATGTTACTGTTGAGGAAAACCTGATGTATGGAGAAAATAAAGAAGTTGGCAACCACATGGTTAATCAATGACAGAGACAGAACCAGAACCCATTGATGCATTCACTCATTCAGTTTTTCACTCAGGCAACAAATATTTCCTGAGTGCATTCTCAGTTGCTGGCATCATGTGGATTCAACTAGTGACCAAAATAAACACAGTTCCCGCTGTAATGGAGTTCATGACCATGGAGACCACGGCTGGGCTGCTATAGATCCAATGGTGACATGAGAAAGAGAACTTGGGAATATTTAATTGTGGAGTAGCAAGAATTCCTCATTGGTAGGATCTTAGCTGCTGGTGTGGCCTATTCCCCCTGCCTAAAACTATAAAAGGCGACAGAAAGATCGACCAGATGAAAAGGCAGAGGGCTATGTACCAGATGAAGGAAGAAGATAAAACCCCAGAAAAACAACTAAATGAAGTAGAGATAGGCAATCTTCCAGAAAAAGAATTCAGAATAATGATAGTGAAGATGATCCAGGACTTCAGAAAAAGAATGGAAGCAAAGATCAAGAAGATGCAAGAAATGTGTAACAAAGACCTGGAAGAATTAAAGAACAAACAAACAGAGATGACAAAACAATAACTGAAATGAAAAATACACTAGAAGGAATCAATAACAGAATAGCTGAGGCAGAAGAACGGATAAGTGACCTGGAAGACAGAAGGGTGGAATTCACTGCCATGGAACAGAATAAAGAAAAAAGAATGAAAAGAAATGAAGACAGTCTAAGAGACCTCTGGGACAACATTAAACACAACAACATTCACATTATAGGGGTCCCAGAAGGAGAAGAGAGAGAGAAAGGAGCCGAGAGAATATGTGAAGAGATTATAGTCAAAAACTTCCCCAACATGAGAAAGGAAATAGCCACCCAAGTCTAGGAAGTGCAGAGAGTCCCAGGAAGAATATACCCAAGGAGAAACACACTGAGACACATAGTAATCAAATTGACAAAAATTAAAGACAAAGAAAAATTATTGACGGCAACAAGGGAAAAACGACAAATAACATACAAGGGAACTCCCATAAGGTTAACAGGTGATTTCTCAGCAGAAACTCTACAAGCCAGAAGGGAGTGGCATGATATATTTAAAGTGATGAAAGGGAAGAACGTACAACCAAGATTACTCTACCTGGCAAGGATCACATTCAGATTCGACAGAGAAATCAAAAGCTTTACAGAGAAGCAAAAGCTAAGAGAATTCAGCACCACCAAACCAGCTCTACAACAAATGCTGAAGGGACTTCTCTAAGTGGTAAACACAAGAAAAGAAAAGGACCTACAAAAACAAACCCAAAACAATTAAGAAAATGGGAATAGGAACATACATATCGATAATTACCTTAAACGTGAATTGATTAAATGCTCCAAGCAAAAGACACAGGCTTGCTGAATGGATACACAAACCAGACCCATATATATGCTGCCTACAAGAGACCCACTTCAGACCTAGGGACACATACAGACTGAAAGTGAGGGGATAGAAAAAGATATTCCATGCAAATGGAAATCAAAAGAAAGCTGGAGTAGCAATACTCATATCAGATAAAATAGACTTTAAAATAAAGAATGTTACAAGAGACAAGGAAGGACACTACGTAATGATCAATGGATCAACCCAAGAAGAAGATATAACAATTATAAATCTATATGCACCCAACATAGGAGCACCTCAATACATAAGGCAACTGCTAACAGCTATAAAAGAGGAAATCGACAGTAACACAATAATAGTGGGGGACTTTAACACCTCACTTACACCAATGGACAGATCAACCAAGCAAAATTAATAAGGAAACACAAGCTTTAAATGACACAATAGACCAGATGAATTTAATTGATATTTATAGGATATTCCATCCAAAAACAACAGAGTACACTTTCTTCTCAAGTGCACACGGAACATTCTCCAGGATAGATCACATCTTGGGTCACAAATCAAGCCTCAGTAAATTTAAGAAAACTGAGATCATATCAAGCATCTTTTCTGGCCCAACACTATGAGATTAGACATCAATTACAGGGAAAAAAACGTGAAAAACACAAACACATGGAGGCTAAACAATATGTTGCTAAATAACCAAGAGATCACTGAAGAAATCAAAGGAAATCGAAAAATACCTAGAGACAAATTACAATGAAAACACGACGATCCAAATCCTATGGGATGCAGCAAAACCAGTTCTAAGAGGGAAGTTTATAGCAATACAGGCCTACCTCAGGAAACAAGAAAAATCTCAAATAAACAATCTAAACTTACATCTAAAGGAACTAGAGAAAGAAGAACAAATAAAACCCAAAGTTAGTAGAAGGAAAGAAATCATAAAGATGAGAGCGGAAATAAATGAAATAGAAACAAAGAAAACAATAACAAAGATCAATAAAACTAAAAGCTGGTTCTTTGAGAAGATAAACAAAATTGATAAACCATTAGCCAGACTCATCAAGAAAAAGAGGGAGAAGACTCAAATCAATAAAATTAGAAATGAAAAAGGAGAAGTTACAACAGACACTGCAGAAATACAAAGCATCCTAAGAGACTACTACAAGCAACTCTATGCCAATAAAATGGACAACCTGGAAGAAATGGACAAATTCTTAGAAAGGTGTAACCTCCAAGACTGAACCAGGAAGAAATAGAAAATATGAACAGACCAATCACAAGGAATGAAATTGAAACTATGATTAAAAATCTTCCAACAAACAAAAGTCCAGGACCAGATGGCTTCACAGGTGAATTCTATCAAACATTTAGAGAAGAGCTAACACCCATCCTTCTCAAATTTTTCCAAAAAATTGTGGAGGAAGGAACACTCCCAAACTCATTTCATGAGGCCACCATCACCCTGATACTAAAACCAGACAAAGATACCACACAAAAAGAAAATTACAGACCAATATCACTGATGAATATAGATGCAAAAATCCTCAACACAATACTAGCAAACACAATCCAACAACACATTAAAAAGATCATACACCATGATCAAGTGGGATTTATCCCAGGGATGCAAGGATTCTTCAATACACGCAAATCAATCAATGTGATACACCATATTAACAAATTGAAGAGTAAAAACTATATGATAATCTCAATAGATGCAGAAAAAGCTTTTGACAAAATTCAACACCCATTTATGACAAAAACTCTCCAGAAAATGGGCACAGAGGGAACCTACCTCAACATAATAAAGGCCATATATGACAAACCCACAGCAGACATCATTCTCAATGGTGAAAAACTGAAAGCATTTCCTCTAAAATCAGCAACAAGACAAGGATGTCCACTCTCACCACTATTATTCAACATAGTTTTGGAAGTCTTAGCCACAGCAGTCAGAGAAGAAAAAGAAATAAAAGGAATACAAATTGGAAAAGAAGGAGTAAAACTGTCACTGTTTGCAGATCACATGGTATTATATGTAGAGAATCCTAAAGATGCCACCAGAAAACTACTAGAGCTAATCAATGAATTTGGTAAAGTAGAAGGATACAAAATTAATGCACAGAAATCTATTGCATTCCTGTACACTAATGATGAAAAATCTGAAAGAGAAATTAAGGAAACACTCCCATTTACCACTGCAACAAAAAGAATAAAATACCTAGGAATAAACCTACCTAGGGAGACAAAAGACCTGTATGCAGAAAACTATAAGACACTGATGAAAGAAATTAAAGATGATATCAACAGATGGAGAGATATACCATGTTCTTGGATTGGAAGAATCAATATTGTGAAAATGACTATACTACTCAAAACAATCAGATTCAATGCAATCCCTATCAAATTACCAATGGCATTTTTTATAGAACTAGAACAAAAAATCTTAAAATTTGTATGGAGACACAGAAGACCCTGAATAGCCAAAGCAGTCTTGAGGGAAAAAAACAGAGCTGGAGGAATCAGACTCCCTGACTTCAGACTATACTACAAAGCTACAGTAATCAAGACAATATGGTACTGCCACAAAAACAGAAAGATAGATCAATGGAACAGGATAGAAAGCCGAGAGATAAAACCACACACCTGTGATCAACTAATCTATGACAAAGGAGGCAAGGATATACAATGGAGAAAAGACAGTCTCTTCAATAAGTGGTGCTGGGAAAACTGGACAGCTACATGTAAAAGAATGAAATTAGAACACTCCCTAATACCATACACAAAAATAAACTCAAAATGGATTAGAGACCTATATGTAAGACTGGACACTATAAAACTCTTAGAGGAAAACATAAGAAGAACACTCTTTGACATAAATCACAGCAAGATCTTTTTTTGATCCACCTCCTAGAGTAATGGAAAAAAAAATAGTATAAAAGGCAGTAGGCTTATCGTTTTTTGTCTCCTTTTATTGGTCAGTTATTTAAAGGACTGAATAAACCAATGCAACACTTTGCACACTGTAGCGTGAAGAACTAAGGAGAAACGATCAGTCACGAGCACTCCCTTCTAAGATCTTTCTGTGCGTAAGCCATACTCTATATGACTGCTGGTTCTGTAGTAAGACAAAGTGAAAGAAACCTTTGTTAGCATTTTGGTTGCCTTTCTTACCAGTATTTGAACCTAGATCAACCTTTGTGGGCCAGCCTGGCTTAGAGCTGATTGTCCATTGAAAGCTACTGAAAAGTGTAGCTGACTATAGAGTCTAACCCTAAGAGGAGAGAGACTGGTGGTAGGTCTCATGCCATTTGTTGGTTGGAAACAAGTTCAAACAAGCAAGCCTCCACATTTAACTTCATTTATGTACTTTATAAACCCTAATGCTGATTTTCAGCTGTACACACTGATCTTTACTTTCACACAGTTTTTACCCAACCATTAGAGAAAGGTTGGTATGGTATGGTCCCACTCCTGAGCATATATCTGGAGAAAACTATAATTCAAAAAGATGCATGCTCATTGCCGCACTGTTTACAATAACCAAGACATAGAAGCAACCTAAATGTCCATCAACAAATGAATGGATAAAGAAGATGTGATATATATATATATATACACATACATATACACACAATGGAATATTACTCAGCCATTAAAAAGAATGAAATATTGCTATTTGCAGCAACATGGATGGACCTAGAGATTATCACACTAAGTGAAGTAAGCCAGACAGAGAAAGACAAATATCATATAATGTCACTTATATGCAGAATCTAAAAAAATGATACAAATGAATTTATTTACAAAACAGAAATAGACTCACAGATATAGAAAACAAACTTATGGTTACCAAAGTGGAAGAGGGGGAAGGGATAAATTAGGAGTTTGGGATTAACATATACACACTACTATATATAAAATAGATAACTAACAAGAACATGTTGTATAGCACAGGGAACTCTACTCAATGCTCTGTAATGGCCTATATGGGAAAAGAATCTAAAAATAAAAAAAAAAAGAGTGGATATATGTATACATATAACTGATTCACTTCGCTGTACACCTGAAATGAACACAACATTGTAAATCAACTATGCTCCAAGAAAAATTTAAAAATAAAAATAAAAAAATAAAATAGATAACCAACAAGGACCTACTATATAGCATAGGGAACTATACTCAATATCTTGCAATAACCTATGATGGAAAAGAATCTGAAAAATAGTATATACATACATATACATATATATAATTGAATATCTTTGCTATACACCTGAAACTAATACAACATTGTAAACTATACTTCAATTTTAAAAAATAAATAAAACAGATAAAAAAAGAATTTGATAGTATTAGGCTTTTTTTACCCTTGAGCCTGAAAAAAATACCATTTTTGGAGAGACTAGCAGGACCAATTGTATTCTCAACTCCTTTTTCAGCTTAGGTGTTGTGGGAGATGGACTTTGGTTAATTATCCCATAAAAAGCTATGTAGGATAAAGCTGTATAGATACAATTGTGGCAAGTAGGAATACTTTATAAAGAATGGGATACATTGAAAAGACATCAAGGGAGGACCTAATCTAGATTTGGAGTGGGAGATGAGTCAGGGAAGGCACTTGAGAGGAAATAGCTTTTAAGCTGAGATCTTTTTTTTAAAAAAGGAACAAAAGAGAAGAAATTAATTAAGAAAAATTGTGGGAAGTGGAGGGCTTATTTCAGAAGACAGAAGCCCATGTACCTTTCTTCTAACATTTCCCCCCATTCTTTGTGTTTTCCATTTAAAGGACTGAATCACTTACACTTTGTATTTATATTGTGTTACATATATCTTAGGGCCAATTACAACCAAATGAAGGTCTTGATTGTGGCGATGGTTACATGTCTATGCATTTGTAAAACTGAGATCAGTACACCAAAAAAGAATGAATTTTACTATCTGTAAATTTTTAAAAGAAAGAAAAACAAAATAAACAAAATGGAAATAAAGTAGAGCATTGACTACTGTTGTCCAGTTGCTCCTTGGGCTTCATGTAAAGAAGCAGCAAGTAACACAGAAATAAATGTGTGCTTCCTGGAAACTCTAATCTTACCCTGGACTGTTTGCACTTGTTTTTATTTGAGTGTTTTATGTTTTATTTTTCTAATACAGGAAGGACTCTTTAATATGCCTCTAATATGTGGACTGGCTAGGAAAATCCCTGCAAGAAGAATACTTTTTGTGACATACGGACGTGACAAATGGAGTGTCATTTGAAGGCTTTATTCTGGCATTACGTGGCAGGTGTCTTTGCTACCTAGAAAAGATATGCTACCCGCACTGGGAGAATCCATGATATAGGTGCCTGAATATCATCACTCCAGTAATGGGAAGACATGAGTGTTCATTATTCCATAGCCTGCAAAACTTGTGTACTATTGTTGGTAAATTGGAGGCCTGTCACTTGGCTACGTGTCATCTGATGACATTGTTTCTGATATTTATGACAAAGGAAATCCCTTGTGATTTTTACCCATCCGGATAAAGAGCACTTACTTTTCCTTTCACAGAATTGAAGAAATCTGACTTAGAAAAGGAAGGTCCATTTAGATGCATTTGTTAACTTGCATCAAAATGTGAAGCCCTCTCTCTTCCAAAATGATTTCCCCCAAAATAAGTGAGTGGAAAAGAGGGACTGTATTTTGATGGTTAACAGTATTGAGGCACCCAACGTGCCAGGAAAGGATAGTACTGCTTCTTTTATGTGCACTAGTTCCTTAGCTTTTACAACAATAATCAAAACAGCACTTGGAGACAGAGGTTATCACCAGTTCCATTTTACCAGTGAGGAGAGTGAGATTCAGAGAGGTTAAGAAAGTTGGTCCAGGTTGCAGAGCTAGGAGTATTATGCAGAAGATTGAGTGTGTGTTTCATGTGCCAAGGTCAGGTGTGTTTGTGGAGAGGAGTAATGCTGCACAATTCATCCAATCAGCCTCTAATGCTCATGTTCAGGTGCTGATTTCTTCTTGTTGGGCCTGCATCTTGTTTCAATTTATATTAAGATCTCAGTACCGTACCTCCTGGTTCCCAGAATTTACATAGAAGTTAGTTTCCTGTGATTCCCTTTAAGAAGCTGTAACCAAAGTGTCCCCCAGATTTTGCTTTGTTAACAGTCCTGCTTTCAATGTCAATAGATTAGGTGTGAAACAATTGCAATGGAGAGTGCAAGAGTTTCCTACCTCCTTATTAATCAATGCAAAGGTAATATTTTATTTATTTATTTATTTATTTATTTATTTATTCATGGCTGTGTTGGGTCCTCCTTTCTGTGCGAGGGCTTCCTCTAGTTGCGGCAAGTGGGGGCCACTCTTCATCGCGGTGCGCGGGCCTCTCACTGTCGCGGCCTCTCTTGTTGCGGAGCTCAGGCTCCAGATGCGCAGGCTCAGTAATTGTGGCTCACGGGCCTAGTTGCTCCGCGGCATGTGGGATCTTCCCAGACCAGGGCTCGAACCCGTGTCCCCTGCATTAGCAGGCAGATTCTCAACCATTGCGCCACCAGGGAAGCCCAAAGGTAATATTTTTAATAACAATTTCAAATGTTTCAAAATGCTTTACCTTGATAACAGACCGACAGTGGTCTTTGCCACTGAAATAGAGAGTTTCTTTTTGATTCTTTTTTTTCTTAAAACACATTGACCTTTACAATTTTAAATCTTAGACATGCCCCCAAATTGTCCCTATGAGGCCTTGTTATAGTAAACCTACAGCCCTGTTGCTCATCTTTCTCCGAACAAATCAAAACACATTACAGATGAAGCTTAATGAAGTAAGAGGTCCTAAAATACTTTCTAAAAAAACTTTGAAAATTAATCATATATAAGGAAAACTCTTAAAACTGACACGTTTGTGTCTCAGTTTTACTCATGTAGAAAATGCGGTGAAAACAGGTTAGAGTTTGTTGCAAGTGCTCTCCTCTGGCACCTCAGACACTGTGAGGTTATTCAACGCAGTCTGCGGAAATTACTTGTTTGATTTTAAGACAAGTAGCTTTCACTACCATGGCGTCAATGTGTCTGCTACCAAGGTATTCCCACGTGGAAATCTGACCAGAACTCCTTTTCTTTCAAAGGACAAGTTATCTGGATAAATTCTCCTACTCCACAAACTGCTGTACCTGCTAAAGGCCTTAGAGTCAGAAAAGACGACACACCAGTGACTCCTGCTGCTTTTAGAAGTGCTAGCCGTATTAGGATCACTATTTGAAGCAGACAGTTGCAAATGCAGATTGGGCTTCTTTACTTTGATTATCTTCCTTTCCTTTAGTTTTCCTCAAAATAAGGCCGATAAATCTCATTCATCTTATAATTCACAAATGTTCATTGTGATTGTCTTTCAGCTGCTGAAGTACCTATAGGGAATCACAATCCAACCTTGTAAGAAGTTGCTGGACCGAGCTCTTCTGTCACAAATTATGACACACCAGTGCATTAACTTTATTTATTTTACCGGCTACATTTCTCCAAAGGCAAGGTGAACCGATTAAAATATTTTTATACTCATACATTAGATTTTTTGTATATGAAGGAAGTGCATTATTCTGACAAATTTAACATGAACAACTATAATTTTTATAATTATATAATTTTAATTATAAATTAAATGTGTGTGATAATTTCACGTTTATGGTCACACCTGTGCTCCTATTTACTTCTCAAAACAAAGAACACCAAAACAGAAATTATTACCCCTATTTTTACAGAGAATGAAAATGAGAATCTAAGGTTTGAGTCACCACACAGTAACTGTGTGTGTGTTTACGTGTGGAGGTGAGCTGTGGAATTAGAATTCAGGTATATTGGTTCTCGTTAGGGATCTTTTCCACCATTGCCTCTGCTGTCTTTACAAAATGAACTGAGTTGTGAAGCACTGCAGGCTTCCACTTAGGAATTTTTAAAAATCTGGATGCAGGAGGTTTGCTTTGTTTTGTTTGGCAAGTGTGGGTACCACAAAGAACCAGCTCCATTGCTATCACATAGTCCATCCCCATTTTCTGGCTCCAGATCTGTCTGTCTTTGTGTTGTCATCACTACAGAATTCTTAGAGGAAGTAAGGTTTAAAGGCTAACTGGTGTTTACTATGTGTGTGTGACCCTCACTTCTTTCCTTACTTCTCTCTTCTCACATCTACCCACTCCAAATATAGGGTGGAGAGGAGTGGGTGGAGTTGTAAAGGAAACTTGCAGTGAAAACAAATTAGAGGGAAATAACAGCAGCATCTGAGGCAGTTTCTCTCATTCAAAAATAATAGGGTGAAATAAAATATCTGAACTAGAATGCCGTTTCTCCTTGTTCTTAGTCTACCTGAAGTCCCTGGAGGATAAACTGAGAAGTGGATGTTTTGGTAATGAACCCAAAATAATGTATCTCAAGCTGGGGAGCCGACTCTCAATCATCCAGTTTATTTATTCATTCAACAAATAATTATTGGGCACCCACAATATATGTCAAGCATCATTCTAGGTGAATGATAAATATTTGTGAACAGAAGAAAGATCCTTACCATCGTGGAGCTTACATGCTAGCAGGGTGAAACAGACAATAAACAATAAATACAATAACAAGTATATCCTATAGTATATTAGAAAGTGATAAGTACTTCGAGCACATTTGTGAGGGTATTGCTCCTAGAATCAGACTGAGTCTGAACCTCAGCTCTACCACTCCCTAGCTGTGTGACTTGGGTAAGTTACTTACCCTCTCTGTGCCCCAGTTTTCTTATGACTATAAAATAGACAAGACAATAGGGCTTACTCCATAAGGTTGCTATGTGCACTTGATGAATTAATACCTGGCAAGAATGCCTGATTGATAGTAAGAGCCATATAACTGTGTATTAAACAAATAGCTGCTGTGGAAAAAAAATTAAAAAGAAAAGCAGCGTGTAAGTTAGGGATTGTGGAGCCTGTAGTTTTTTATAGGGTGGGCAGGTAATGTTTGGGAAGAAAACATATGAGCAAAACCTTGAAAGAGGTGAAAGAGTTAGACAAATATATTGAGAAGAGTAGTCCAAACAGAGGAAGTGACCTTGGTGAATGTCCTAAGATGAGCGAGTGGCTGCTAAGTTTTGAGAACTGCCAGGGAACCAGTCTGGCTTGAAAGGAGTGAGCCTGGGGTTCAATTAGGGGCTGGAAGGCCACTGAGAGGAGTTTAGTTTTTATTTTAGGTGTCAAATGAGAAGTGATTGGTCGTTTTAAGGAGAGGAGTGGCATACACTGACTTTTCTTTTGAAAAAGATTACTATGCTGCATTGAAAATAAATTGAAAGGGTGGAAAGGCCAAAAGCAAGGTCTTTTGGGAGGTGATGATGGCTTATACCTGGGTGGTTACAATGGAGACGGTATGAAGTGTGTGGATTCTGTATATATTTGGAAGATAAAGCCAAATGGAGCTCCTGATAGATTGCATATAGTGGGTGCAGGAAAGAGAAAAATCAAGAGTGAATCCAAGATTAAAAGTTCTCTTAATGATTTCTCCTCTCTGCTCTCCTTACCTACAGTTTTATTCATGCACCCCCATTTCCTCTTTTTATCTAATGCCAAGAGAGCTCTGAGCCTAGGAAAAGTCATGACGTAGGGAAAGGAGACAGTGGGACAGAAGAGAGAAGCAAAATCCATCTGGAGGAGGAATTTCAAGCTGGCAGCTCCTCCCACAGAATATAGTGGAAAACAGTTCCAACTGGACAGAGTTACAAATGGAAAGGCTTGATGGCCCCATTCTTAAACTCCCTAGCTCTGTGGGTTATCTTTCACCAGATGAGGCAGGATCAAGACGTTTCTCTGAGCTGGCGTGGATTTCTATATATCTTGATTATGGGGAGCAAATGGTTAGGAAATCTAAAAATAAATATTGATGCTAAAATCTATCTTTGAAAAATGTAGGCTTTTAATCTCCTCTCTCTCCTTCCCAAACCTTTGCATCATTTAATTTTCTTCCTTCTCCATGTGTGGACATAAACTGTGTCTAAATAGCTAAACTGTCAAAGAATAATCGATAAGTTCAGGAACTGACACTGACTTTTTCCAGAGAAGTCCATTAAGCTGGTTATACCTGTCTCTACATAGAACCAGCCCAGTACCACGAATGCACTCCAAACGGTGATTTTCTGAAGGAGGCTGTCATATGGAAAAAATCTTCTTTGTCCCATTTTTCTTGCTCTCCCAACATTTCTTCCCATCCTCTCTCTTTTCTTCTTGCTTCCCTTCATCCACTCTTAGCAACTGGATATTCATACATAAAAGCCATTTATAGTTTGATGCCTCAAAGCCCTCATATCTGTTAAACTACAGTCTCCTTTAGAAAGGAATTTTCCTCAAATCTGACCACATTCATTCACTCATTAACAGATGTTGCGGCCCCAGGCTGCATTTCTGGGGAGTAGGTAGAGGGAAGGGATTCATCGACATCTTCTGTCAGAAGTCAGTAAGCTATTATTCAGTCCTCCCGGGCCCTAAGCAGGTGCTCTTTCCTTTCTTCTGACAATAGCAAAGGTTCCCAAGACCCCAGATGACAGTCTCTACATCAGTACTTAGTGACTCCACTGACAGGTGTTTCTCTGTACAACCAGACAACAGGTGTTTGCCCAGTGCAGCCTGCCAAAAGCCAAGGAGCCAGAGTAGAAAACAAGGCCCATTTGTGAAAATGATTACTGTAATTAAGAGCTATGGTAATGCAGACGATGAAAACTCATACACATTCGCACTTACACTCTCCCAAATTCTCTGTTCCCCTGGATAGAGGAAATGACAGACTACAGATCACCCAGCATTACGATATCCATTTAAATGCTAAAGTTCTCGCTTCTTTTGGGGAGATTGAAACGATTATTAAGGCATCTTTTGAAAGCATCCCTCTTAAGGATCCTCATTTAGAATTTATGTCATTGTGCATTTGGGGGATTACAAGGCAGTGTATGCTGAAGGAGACTGCCTTTGAGGGGCTTATGATTTACTTGAGAGCCCCATACATATCCATAAGAAAAGTGAAACAGCTAAGCAATACTCAAATCACAATAAGTTTGGTGGTGACCCTCATTACAGCAAGTTCCACTGTGTGCCCCATGACCTCCCAGCAGGAAACTGCCTCATTTACAACCAAGAAAAGTCTTGAGAGTAATATGCTGTGTGCTTCTCAATTCTTCCCCTAGGAAGCATACATGAACTTCAGAGCTAGGGCAGATAGCAGAATGGTGTGCATAAGGTAAATATTTCTTTGTAAAAAATCTGTGAACATACATCAGTCACTCATTTGTGTTTCAGGAGCTAAGGATCCTCTCGCTGCTCTGATCTGAGTGGGCTAGTGGAATGAAAAGCAAAGGGTGGAATGCACCAAGGGTGAGGACACAGGTCAGAAGATGTCATGGACTTTATCAATATGATTTTCATATTATGCATATATGATCACAATATGCAAAGTAAATTATAACTGTTAAGTCCCTATGCTCCATTTTCAATCTTTTTTTATATGTTTACATGGGAGCTGAAGGGAGGCATGTGGGTAGTTCAATTCTAGCTGTTGCATACTGTGATTACTATTACTATTATTTTTGCCATCAGGAGCTTCTTTATTTTAACAAATTTACAGAAGTGGAAAACTTATAGATTTTTTTTTCCAGTAAACAATATAATTTTTATTCATCATATATGGTTTAAAAATGCTTATACAATTTTCAATTTTGTAGGCCTTTATATTCCCCTCTCCCAACTCTCTAGCCAAGTTTAAAATTTTTATGCTTTTTATTTTGATTTTCTTAGTGTATTACATAGTAAGATCATATTTTATTTCAGTTTTCTATAATTATTAAAAGGATAAGTAATGTATTATGATTCACTAAATTAGAGTAATAAATAACTTACATACTGCGATTATTAAATACTTCTATACTGTGATTGCCGAAAGAACGGTCCTGGATTTTTCAGCTAGATATCTTTCAATGTAAAAAGAAAACATTGAAAGAAATTAAAAAGGCAGTTCACAAATAATTCTTCTAGAGGACACAGGAATGGGATGCTTTTTTCCTTTTTTTTTTTTTTTTAACAGCTTTTGGTTAAGCCGAAAAAAATTTTGGGGCTTCTCAGAAAGTTCTTGATTATAAAAAAAGTATGAAAGGAGTATTTCTCTAGAATGTGATGTCTAAAGTTTTATTGGGAAAAAACTAAACCGAAGCAAAACAACCACTTGGTATTGTTGAAGATATCTTTCAAATTCTGTGTACGTCCCTGCCAACAGTTGCATCTTCAATTTTGGTCCCCATACTGCTTTAACAACTGAAGAAAAATAAGCATCTTATTATGGGAAAAAAAAAAACTGTCTGTGTGGACTGGCTCTCAGACTTAGTCTGAGAAATCAGCTTTGATCAAATTACTTTCTGAACAAATGGCCTTTGACTGGGTCGGTGAAAAGATAGCCCATGTGTCCCGGGTTTCAGCAGCTTCCTATCTGTTTATCACTGGTACCAGGCTTGGTCTCACTTCTGTTCTCTTCCTCCTGTCTCATTTGGCACAAAAGGGATGTCCTAGAAGAGGACACTGTGCTTCCTTTCTCTTCATCCCCCCACCCTCATTTTTCTTGAATGAGTGCCCATTTGCTTACGGCCTGTCTCTCTGGATACAAACCAAACATCCAGAATGCTAAAGCTATTCCAATAGCAGCAACTCTAATTCACCCTCTTTATCTCTCATGATAAAGATGAGAGATGAGAAAAGTCTCTGATTCCTCACTCTTTTTGCTACCTGACCCACTTCTTACTGAGAATTAAGACTGGAAGTACCACGCCTCTCCTCCTATGCTCAGAACGACCTCTCTAGACATTATTAGATACAGATTGTGCCGGGAACAAAACCCATCATAAAGGCAAAGTGGGCTCTGTTTGGGGCAGGGGATGGTGGCATGATCTCAAATCACGACTTTTGTACACATGTGTAGCCAGCACAAGGAAATACATCCTCCATCTTCAATGGCTGGCCCTGGACAGGATAAGGGGCTTCTAGTACTTTAAGAGCAGTTATTTCCTGCAATTGGATATTGTGTGCTGAGATAACTGGGGGCCTGTAGTGCTTTGGGACTCAGTGCATGGACGTACCAGAAACTAAAGCAAAACTAGTCACCAGGTTAGTTGGAAAGCACTAGAAATGAGCTTTATGAGAAAAAAGTAACTGATTTCATTGAGTCAATTCACAAAAGATCTCTTTCTACGAGCAAGGGCTGCTTTGCTTTCTGACTCCACAGATATGGAGGAGACCAGCTGCCTGTGGCCATTTCAAAACAGCTGCCTCTTCAGCAAGAAGTAATAGACCCTGGAGAAAGAAGAAGAGATCTAACCTCCGGACCTGCGGAGTGCCTAATCACTCTGTCAGCACCCTGCCTGTGCGCCCTCGCTCTCTGTTTCCTTCCCGCACAGCCAGCCCTTCCCACCCTTCTCAGCCTGCTCAGGGCTCCTTTCGCCACAGGCTATTTGTTCCTGTAATTGCTGCCAACTTGGCTGGTGAGAAGCCAGGCCTGGAGGAAATAGAGGGTCCTGGCAAGAAGGCGGACTGACGGCCCCAACAGGGTCAGCGCCTGAGTCCTCCCACAATGCAACTGTGCCTCCGACAAAAATCCTATGGAACTAGAAGTCATTGTGGGGTCACCAGGGACCTGGTTAGCAAAAAGTGGTGCTGCTGTCTGGATTCAGCCTCTTGAGTGTGTGGAAAGGCGGCAGGGATGGAGAGGGAGGGCCAGATTCAAGCCCTTCACTTAGGAAAACTTGCTGAAATCCTCTGGGCTTTTGTCTGCTTGAATCAAGCAAAGAAAACCAGTCCTTGCCTTGCACTGCAACGAACCAGGCTAGGCAAACCTCATAGATTGTGGGCACCTCCAGCAGAAGAGATGAGGAGAGACTGACTTGCTCTGAACAGAAGCCTGTGCGAGGTCCGCGGGGACCCTGGCAGCCTCGTTCGTGGGTTGGAGAGCCTTCGGGGCACTGTGGTTTGCACTGTCCAGGGTTGCTCATCCTATCCCACCATCTAACTCTGGTCCTTCCCTCTATCACAGTGTGATGCACTGTAGGATGGACCAGGCTTTGGCCTCTCCTCTGGAGCCCTGGTCTCAGAGACCTCCAACATCTGTTTACAACCAGAGGACGGTTGTAATTAGTAAGCTTGTCCCTCGGGTGAAGGGAAGCTTGTCTTTGCCCTGATCTCTTTCTTCCTAGACTTTGAAGTGCCAGCCTGAGGATACAAGTCATTGTATCTTGCTTTGAATTGCCTCCTGTTGCTAGTAACTGGATCATAGCTATAACTACAAAAGACCTACGAGAAATTCATCCTTTGGTTCCCACACAGAACTAGGGGAGGCCTGGAAAGAAAGTTCAGGTGCTGGGGCTAGGAAAGGTGAACCTGAGCTGGTGAGGCTACAGAACGTGAGGCCGAGGGGTTGAACAGCTGAGGCAGGTAAACCCGAAGAGATGGGGACCAGAGCTGATGCCTAGATGACTGGTGGGACCCATTCACCTGTTAGTTTTCCGGTGCCCCGTCCAGTGGAGGTGAGTGGAAACTAGCCTTTATCTCTGCAGGTAGCCAGGAGCCTGCACCTTCTCCCCGACCTTGCTTCCGCGGCAGGGAGAGCGCATGAATCAAGAACAGCACGGCGCAGCGGCCGCGGGCGCGTCTCCGCCTATGCCCTGGCGCCCTTGACCAGGCTCACTGGCCTGTGAATGGACTGAGGGATCGTCTCCAGCCAGGGGGCTTTTGATGATCCAGAAAATAACCAGAAAAAAAAAAAAAAGTGGTACAGGCTTGCACTCTCTTTTAAGTGGAATTTATGGGAGCAGAGCCCGGCTAGCCAAGACCGTGAAATGAGAATTTTTCCGACCGCAGATTTGCGGTGGACACAGGCTCCGCGGATCTGCTGCGCCGAGAGTGAGGCAGCGCGCGGGCCAGGGAGGGCGCAGCCGGGAGCGCAGGGCGACTGGCTCCTCTCTCGGCGGAGCTGCGCAGAGAGGGAGCTTGGCTCTTCAGCGCACGGGACAGGCACAGGGCTGTCTTCTTTCACTGTTCAGTTTTTGCGGGTCTTTACATTAAAAAAAAAAAAAAAAAGACCCAAATACATGTTCAACCCTCTTGTAGATTTTTAAAAGGTTACTGGCACCCATCCTACTTGCTCACGCACATCATACCGATTCAGTTTTAAGGGCGCACTTTTTAAAAAAGCCTCCTAGCATCCAGTAGAGTTGAGAAGGAACCTGGGGTCTAGTTTGCCAAACTCAGTCACAAGAGCTGGTCACTGCTCTCCACTTAGGGAATGCTCTGCTTTTCCAAAAGTTTCAACCTCGGACCCCAGAGGAGGTCGGAGTGCACCTTGCCACCCTCCAGGCTGAGCTGGGCTAAAACCTGAGCAGGTGTCTTGGCCTTCCTGGGTCATCCCTAGACAAGAGTTTGACCCCCAGCTGGAATCTTGCAGGACAGGAGAGGGGTACGAGAATGGTTGTTTCACTGGGGGTGGGGCTTGAGGAGCTGAAAGAAAGAAGAAAAGAAAAGGCGTAATCGCAGTTCCAGAGGCTCAGCCCCAGGGTGGTTTTGACCTCCTGGGTTTGGGAAGGAGACTGATAGTGCCTCTAAGGCCAGCCACTCTCCTGCTCTTTCAGCTGACTCCTAGGGAAGAGGAAGGGTGAGACACAAGCAACTGGATTTACTTTGGAAAATCCTTGTCACTTGAGGAATGGGTGACACACAGGGGAATTTAGTGATGGCATCCAGCACCACCAATGGGTCTTAAACCCTGACAGCTTTTTTAGAGACCCAAGGCCATCACTTGCAGAAGGCACAGTGCCCAGGCCCTGCATTCCACAATCATTCACCCCGGAAAGAGGCAATGTCAGTCAAGCGGATAGTCCTGAGGGACCACCCATCCTCAATGTCCACTTTCAGGATTGCCTTGCAAGGGTCTGCTTACCTATGGTGGTTAAACCAGAAGCATAAAGCTTGAGCCTAGCACAGCAGAAAAAGAAGGGGTGTTCAGCCCAGGGCAGCATCTTATATAGTGCCCAGGCCATGCACATCTATGTGTGATGCGCCCTTTCTTCCCCCTCCCTCGCTGCCCCCCCACCCCCACCCCGTGGCTTCACTAAGTTGTCCAGGTGATTTTCTGTTTACAGCTGCCTTGATGTTAAGTATTCTAGCCATGGGAGATTTCCAATCCTGAAAAATAAACATATGTTTTATATGCTTTTCATTATTGAGATAGGAATCCTTAAGTGGGTACTCAAAAATGGAGAAAGCCACCTCCTAGCATCAACCTTGGCTTATATGAATTGACCTTATCGGTCCAAATCACAGCCTTTTCATTAAAATGAGCAATGAATAATGTACCAGAGTGTAGTTTAAACCTTCAAATATGTTTTCAGATGGAAATATTTCAAGAATGCAAGCCAGGTATATTTCTCAGATAAATGACAGTAGGGGCATTGCATACACGGGAATTCTCCGTTCTCAGGTTTCCTGAAATCCAGCGCGCGCATCATTAATCATTCATTGGAGTCGGCCCTTCAGTCAATGGCAGCTCTGAGTAAGCTGAAGCGAGCCGTTAGCTAATCCTTCCTGCCACGGGGATCCTGGGGCGAGAAAGGACAACTGGACAGTTAGTCACATGTGCTGGCGCCCAGACCCTACCCCTCTCGCCCGGCTCCGAGCACGGTGTGCGTGTGCGCTCTCCCTCCCGGGCGCAGACCTAGAGCTTCCCAGAAGGAAAAACAAATTCGGTGTCATTATGCTTAGCGCGACCAAGAGTTTCCCAACAGGAAAGCAGCTCGAGCCCTGGCGTAAAGGCTTAGGGCGGCTCTCTAAACGCTGAGTAAATCCATTCATTAGCTCTTTAGTAAATCGGTAGCAACAACAAAAGCCTTCTCCCCACCGCGCCACACCAAAGCCTTCCAAGTTGCGCTGCGAACACTTGCAGCGGTGGGATCCCTCGGCGGGACGCAGTTCCCGAGAGATCCCCGGGGCAGGGGTTGTACCATTCGGGTCTGCCGGGCAAAGGGAAGGGAACCTGGAAACTGTGTCCTGGGTAGGCGAGAGCGCATTGCTGGGACGCAAGCCTGCGGCAGAGGTGCGAGGGACGAGAACTCACTCCCACGTTTCGCCCTCCCATTCCCGTGGCTGCCCCAGGAGGACTCAAGGGCTCGCGGGGAGCTGAGTTCCGCGCAGCGTTGGCTCGAGTGGAGGGTGGCCGTGTGGCGCGTGAGAAGTGCTGGGGTGCGTGGCCTCGGTGTGCGCGCGCCCAGCGTCGGGGTGCAGCTTCTTTCCGCCTGGCTTCTCCTCCTACTCACCCTCTCCCGTCTCCTCCCTCCTCCACACCCCCGCCCCCGGGACGGCGAGGCTCCCTCCCCGCACCGGCCGGAGAGTACACAAAGCGGCGGGTGAGGGGAAGCTTCGCAGGCGTGCACCGAGCAGTGAGATCACTGGCGTTATAAATATCCCAGTGCCAGCGCCGAGATCCGTTCGGGTGGCCTCTCTCTCTCTCTCTCTCTCCCCCTCTCCCTCTCTCTTCCCCGAGGCTATGTCCACCCGGTGCGGCGAGGGGGGCAGCGCCAGAGGCACACAGCCGCGCGCGGGCTGCAGAGCCCAGAACCAGCCCTGCAAAATGCACTTAGGACCCCCGCGGCTGGAAGAATGAGCTTGTCCTTCCTCCTCCTGCTCTTCCTCAGCCACCTGATCCTCAGCGCCTGGGCTCAAGGGGAGAAGCGCCTCGCACCCAAAGGGCAACCCGGACCGGCTGCCACCGGTAGGAACCCCGGAGGAGCCAGCAGCAGCCGGAGCAGCAGTAGCACGAAGTCTTCCTCTTCTTCCTCTGCCTCCTCCTCCCCCGGGGCTTCTCTGGGCAGTCAAGGAAGTGGCTTGGAGCAGAGCAGTTTCCAGTGGAGCCCCTCGGGGCGCCGGACCGGCAGCCTCTACTGCAGAGTGGGCATCGGTTTCCATCTGCAGATCTACCCGGATGGCAAAGTCAATGGCTCCCACGAAGCCAATACGTTAAGTAAGTTGCCTGCTCTCCTACAAAACCTGTCCTAAGCGGGCGGCGGGAGTCTCGGGAGGGGACAGCTGGTGATTCCCTGGTCTGCAAGCCCACCTTCCGGAGCCCCGGCCACTGGGATCCAGCCGGCCCTCGAAACAGCCGGGCGGGTTGGGTGGAGATGCGTCTACGTGGCGGGCACACACTTTCCCCTCTCGTGGGTACGAGGAATGGTGATTACTGAGGTATAGGCCACCCGGAGGCTGGTGCAGACAGGCACCTTGTTTCCAGTTTGCCCTGGTCCCAAAGAGGAGCTCCAGCCTGTGCCTGGAGAAAAACCAAAAATCTCCTTTCTCCTCGTTTAGCTTCTGTTTACCAGACTCGCATTTTTCACTGGGCATCAAAGTGCACCCCTTTTCCCTGCCCATAACTGAACAGTTTTATTTAGAATAATCAGATCTCACATACTGCCCCTCACAATGGCTACCATAACCCCAAATTAATATTACATATAATGTATATATACATATGTGTATACAGATATGTCTATTGTAGATACGTACATATTTACACATTATATACATATAGAATATATATGTATATTATACGGGAGACCAGACATTCCCTGTTTGGAAGAAGACAGTGATCTAGAAAACTGGACACGTTTAGAGAGGGAGACGTGATGGACATTAGAATTATTAATTGCGGAGTTGGGTTTAGCATCTTTTAGTATCTTGAAACCATGACCAGACCTTGTGAGGAAGAGTGGCCCGCCTTTGGTCCCCGAGGACAATTAGGGGAAAGTTCTTTATTTCAGAAGAAATTCAGAGGCGGTTCAATTCGGTACAGGTGAAAATTTTGTAGTTTTTTTTTTTTTAAGCCAAGTTTTAAATTTTCTTTCTGAGTTTAGCTCTCTCTCTTTCCCTCCTTTCTCATCTTCTCCTCCCTTCCACCCCATCTGAGTTTTCAGACCATCACTGCCACTCCTCTGATTCCTCTCACTGCCCCTCTAGGCAGCAGAGGGGAGAGATGATTTGCGGTTGTATGCGGGGCTGGGGAGATCTCTGCGGGCCTTTTCCTCCGTAGGGCCAGATGGTCTTCCAGCCGGGGTTAGTCCAACAGACAGAAAGAAGCACAGCCCGGGCCTCAGAGGGACCCAGGGAGAGCGGAAACATGGCCAGGAGATACCGACGCGCACACGGTCACCCGGCTCCGGAGTGTCAGCCTGGTGGCTCCCAGGTGTACTTAACTTTCTCCGTCTCAAACCAGTGACTCCACGGGTTTCTTCTTACCCAAGCTCCGGAGGAGCGCGGGCTCCACAACGGGGCTGGCATCTGGCACCCGCCCCCGACAAGGGTTGGAGGTGTGCACGTCTGTGGGATGGCCGGCCCGCAAGCTTCCTCCGGGGGATTCAGGAGGCTGGAAGTGGAAGAGCTGGCGGTTCGCGCCGGGAAGCGAGCGGGTCCACGCCAGCCTCCTGCCCCTGACTGGTCTTTCGGGCTCCGCCGCTCCAGCTGTCTGGGTTGCACGTGGTGAGGTGGCCTGGAGCACCAAACCCGAGAGAGGGCCTTCCCTGTCTGCCCCAGCGAGTCCCAGGCCCTCCCACACGCTCCTTAGCGGTGTCTGCTTTTATGTTTTAAGGTTCATTACACTCACTAAGCAACTGGCCATCTTCGGTGATAAAAGGCAAGGTCAGTTAGGGCGAAGGGGAATTTCCTAAGATTTAAGGGTAAGCAAGAGTTGTGTCTAGTTCAGTCTTTCCATTTGTCCTCATTTTGTCCCATCAAACTCTTTTCCTCCACCAGCCATCAGAGCTCATTCCCCACTTCTAGTAATATTTTCCCCTTTCACTTACATGAACACTGTTTCTATTCTGTTCTTCTTGCAGTTTATCCAAAAAATCAGCCTCAACAGAGGATAATTTCTGTGTTCTCAAGGGAACATCCAAAGTTAGCCTGCAAGGAGGGCAGGTTGGACCCCAGGGGGGTAAAAGGATGTGCGGGAGGTGGGTTTCGGTGTGCTAGGGATATCTGAAAACCAGACTTATTCCCAAGATATTCACCCTCTTCTCTTGGAAGAAACCATAAGAGACAAAGATTTTTGCAGCTTAGGCCTTGTGGAGGGGAAATTTTAGAAAAGGATAGAAAGGAAAATGAGAACAGATCAACAAAGAACACATTCAGCTAAAGAAGACATTGGCCAGTATTTATTTCCAAGGTACATTTTATTTTAAAATCCACTTTGAAAGATATCTAACAAAGAACAGACACAAAACACTGCTTTGTTTCTTAAACAAAACTGAAGTGTCTAAATAAAACTTTCTTAATTTAACGAACACTTTCCTAATTCATTTCAGTTTATAACAGCCTTTCAGAGTTTAGTCTGTGTCTTTCACTTGGCTTGCAATCATTCACTTATTCATTCATCCATTTATTCATGTACCCAACATAGGATACCTAGCTCACCAAGCTTGTTATTTTGGTTACTTTTGGGTTAGTTGGGATTTTTTTTTTCCTTTGCCTTCCATAGGTTTTTCTCACAGAGGAAAGTATAATTTAAGTGTTTAAATCATGGTGATTTTCAGCTCTGTGATGTCTGGAATGTCCAATAATATATCATAAGATTTTGCTACCATAGACCCATGAAGAATTTATGAAATACGTCATGTTTAAAAGGATAGCAAGTAATTTGGAAGTTTAAAATGAATCTCTGTCTTTAAGTAGCTGTGAAAGAGAAACAGGCCCTGCTAATTGCAGTTGGTCATATACCTCTTTGTAGATAGCGCTTGATGGTTTCCTGATACATAATGTAAACTCAGGAGTTGTTTATGGAATGTTGGTTAGAGTAGATGAGGAACCATTTGTCCAAGTCTCTCAAGAGAAACTGAACGAGCTTGGACCATGAGGATAATGGAGAATACATCAGAGTTTTCTCTCATCATCTAATTCTACGGTCTGTGAGTTAGTAGTGATAGAAAACTTACATTATTTTGTCACAGCTTGCTACTTCTGTAAAGAGTCAAAACTTTGCCATGCCAAACAATCTAACAAGTTCTTTTAAACTCAATAATTTTCTGTAATGTTTGTCAGAAGAAATAAATATATGTTGGAATATATGTTTCACAACTATCTTTTGACATTAAAATTTTTGCAAATTGTGAATATTTTCTAGTTTGGCTATCAGAGGTACACTGGCCATAGATTTGAAACATAATTTGTTTAGTTAAGGAATACCACTTAATATATTCTTAGCTTCTCTTATACAGTAGTTATCCCAGGTTTTGAAGACAGGTAAACGAATCAAGCTCATTGCACATAAACTCTTATTATGAGGAAATACTAGGGAAGGGTGAAGAAAGATGGGCAAGACAAGATAGATGATAAAATCCCACTACTGAATAGAAACAAAGACTTTGTTTTAATTTCTATGCTTTCAAGTTTAGTTCCAAAACAATGCTTCTGTTGGCTTATCTTGGGCCATTGAAGAATAGGCAATCAAGTAATTGTCAATTTAGGGAGCAAAAGCTTAATGCTATAGCTACACAAAGCCAAATTGTTCACATAAAATATAGAAATTCCAGTTATGTATTTTGGCTAAACCAAACCCTCAGTTTTACTAACTTTTAAAAATCTGAATTCACTATCAATTTTGATGTTAATGTAAAGTCAACCTTTATATAGTCCCCAAAGCCTAAATAAACCAGAATCTCTATCTTCTGTATGGAAAAACTCAAGCAGAAAATTTCTATGTTGCTAACTTAATCAATGAAGACTACTAAACTGGATATTTCAAGACTCAGATTTGATAAAGACATGGCATATTTGTTGCTGTGTGAGCACAAGTAGAGAAACTTCAGTTTTAAATGATTTTTCTTTGAGGATTTTTCAGATGGGCTGTTGAAAGCTTCTGAATACATGGAATATCTGTATATCTTTCTCATTCACTGAGAAAAGAGAGAAAAAGGAGAAGTCTACATAATTTATCAGCCATCATTGATAGAGTCCTAATGTATTAAAAATTCTAGAGGGGACTAAGTAAGAAAACCTATATCCGGAATAATTTTACTTTGTAACGCATACTTATGCTTGTAAGTAAGTGGATTAAACAGTGTATAATCTGAGAGACACTGAGTTCTTGCATCCTTCAACCTAGATGTCAATTGCAAAATTCCACCAAGAGAGAATAACTCCTTCAGTTAAGCACTGCTTTTTTCTTTTGATCCTCTTAAATGTGAACACCCTAGGAAAGATAACACATTGTCACTTGCACTTTAACTCTCTCCCTGCCCCACTCCCCCAGCAGTAGAGGGCCAAGATAACAGGAGAGTACTAAGACATGTGTCCATACATGTGTACACATGCGGTGTCCTGAAAAGGAAGAGAGGTAGTGAGAAGGTCAAAGAAACAATCCAATTTAGCAAACATTCATTGACTATCTATGATCTGTGAGACACACTTGGCCTTCCATAATTTTGCTTAGGGATACCATCTGGGCTTCCACGTGAATTGTAAATTCCCATCGAATTTATTATTACTGACTCCTAAGAGGAAATTACTGAAATTGAAAAAGAAATCAGTTTTGGAGAAATGTTTTCTGGAATTTATATACGTGTGATTTAATGCACATGGGTTTAAAATACTTAGAATTCTTTAATGAGTTACTGAGATTTGGCATGAAAAGTCAATAGGCCTGTGATCTTTTTGGGGTGCGGGGGCAGGAGGTTGAATTGCGGGGCTTGTAGAATCTGCTCCTATATTCTAGGAAGAAAGACATCATGAAATTGCTGTTGAAATTACTTTGGAAACTATGATCTTAACAAGGTTCCTAATATTACACCATAATTACATTATTTAGAACATCATACCAAAGTTGCCTATTTGAAAAAACAATCATTTCATCTAATCTCATCTTTTTTATTTCCTGCATTCTTCATAATTTTAAATAGAATGATGTATGTAACAGTATGTTTTTAAGCTTTCAATTAAATATAATTTTCTTAATATTATAAAATCTTTTCATTCTCAGGCATTATATCATTTTTTATACCAGATCTTACAAGAAAAGAAACCATGTAGTATGTAATAAAATAACACTTTCACATATATTATTTCATCTTCCCCATATTTAAAATTTATTACAATGCAAATTTATATAACATATACATGCAGAATGTACAGTGTGTTGGGAAACAAGTTGAGTCAAATGGGTCTTTCTTAAAAATAGAATATGTTGTCAGAAACCAATAGTTTACATAAGCAAAGCAGTGCTCCCATTAAAGAAATATTTACAGAGTCCTTTTGTCTTGACCTCTTAAATGATAGTCTGCAAACATATATGCTTAATGAGAATTTTATCTTTTATGCTACCATGTATTTTTTTTCCCACTAATACACAATAGATTTGCATTTACAAAACCAGGTAATTTTCCAGACAATGGCATAAAAAAACCTTTAACAATGCAGAACCAGGAGTAAACTGGGGGAAACATATGGTCAAGTCTCCTTTTCTAGCAACTCCACATTGTCTCTTTTGTGGCTGTCATTCTACACACAGATGATTTCTCATGTTCTCCCTGTCTCATTTTTTAACAGACATTTACACAGTATTCACAATCACATCCCCCATCTCTGAAATATCCCAAATCATTAATGCTGCTTTTCAATATCATTCTGTAATTTTGATAGAAATATAACTTTGTATCAGATGTTTTATTCATGTTTTATTAATAATATTATTACAGCACTGCATTGTGTAGTAAATTTATCTTTACAAAGGATTCTGTGTGCTTTGTTACTATTTGATAAAATGATAATGCTTTTAAATCTTTTTTGGGTATGCATCACAGTCAAATAATTTGCATAGCAAAATCTATTGTAAATAGCATTTTGAAAACATTTTGAAGGAAAGAAATTTTTGAGACAGTGTTTTTTTAGGAGTTTCTTCCTAGAAGCAGAAGTAGTTCCTTTCCAACAGTTTTTAGATTTTTTTGGTTTGTTTTAAAGCAACAGCCACTAATAAAGTGGTAGCTGCAGTTTTCTTGAGATGTGTTTTATTTACTCTAGGCTAAGAATGCTTATCACAAGAACAATAGTTCCTTCATGAACTTTCTGATCAAGTATTCTTAAGAAATCAGGTTGAATAAATAAGTGGCAGTATTTGCTACAATTATAGGTATTAGGTCGCATTGTTCAACATAAGTGCTCTATAAAGATATTCATATATGTGTTTACGTGTATTATACATATATGTGTATCCACAATACACTCCATTTGGTAAGTTGAATAATTTTATATGTACTTCAAATACTGCAGGGGGAGACTGCTATTTTAAGAAAATCTGGTGAATTTCTCTATTCGTCATAGTCCTATTGACATATTCTAATTAGAATATGTACTCAAAATATTACAGATTGAAATGTGGAGATGCTTTTTCCCTCCTCCCTTCCATCCTTGCTTGCTTCCTTCCTTTCTTCCAGGACAAGTCCTTTTTTAGCTTTAGTGGACCATATTATTTTGTCCTTTTTTTTTGCATTTTGTTGTAGGCAATTAACAAAAAGCTCTATGCTTTTCTTCTGTTCATATAACATTACATACAAGTTTATGGTAAACAGGCAGGAATCCCAATTATATACAAACTATGAGTTTCATCTTCTTAAAATACTCTAAACTGTGGTGTGTGACTTTCTTGACCCATTGGATGTGGACTTTCAAATTATTAAAGGAGACAGAGGGACATCGACTTGATAATTCTGACTACTAAATGCCAAATATAAACAATAACATAATAAATACCTCATTAAATTTTTCCCAGAAAAGTCACTCAAAATGCAAGATGTCTCAAACCATAATCCATCAAACACTTCACTGAGCCAATAGTCTCAGATTATTCATATTGCTTTCAGTATCTTATGTATAATCTTTAAATGAGCAACTCACTAAATGATAGAGTGTGATATATATTGATTTATCGATTTGTATTATGATCATTTGAGAAGAGGGATTTCTTTTATGTAAATAAGTATTATTTTCAAGGCTTCCAATGATTTATACTAATCTTGAGTACCGTCTTCTGTGCTTTAATATTAAAAGTACTGTATTATCTCTGACAGAAAAACAATGCATGAGGACTGTTTTGTAAAACATTTAAAAAAGTCTTTGCCATTCCTTTAGAACTTGAAAAGATTCTACTGTCAAACACTGATTACTAAAAGTGACTTATCATTTGTAAGAAGAAAAAGAATTACTAATGAAGCACAAATTTTTGAACCTTGAAATTTATCATTTTAAATGAATACTTGAGTGCTAGACCTTTTTATTTCTTTTACATAATAAATGTCACAAAAAATAAGGATGTTAAATACTTTTTAAAAAAATCACAGTGATAAAGAATGGAGACAATGTACGTAGAAATTTAATTCTTCACAATGGTATATAGAAGAGTCTGTGTTTTATTTTGGGATTTCTGTCATCCTAGGTATTTTGGAAATATTTGCTGTGTCTCAGGGGATTGTAGGAATACGAGGAGTTTTCAGCAACAAATTTTTAGCGATGTCAAAAAAAGGAAAACTCCATGCAAGTGTAAGTAGAACCACTTTATATTTGTTAAAGGTGTTAAAGAGATTTTATATTTGTAAAATGGAATGAAGTGATTTTCCAAATTGATAGATAGGACAATTTGCCCAGAGAACTTAATGTTTTTTTGTTTTTGTAAAATTATATGTACATTAAACCAAGAGAATTGTATGTGTTTTTGTAAGTGATCATTTAAATGTTTTATTTACTTGAGAAGATAATATAGAATCCACAAGAAGTTTTAAGGGTAATTGTATTTGAAAACAGCATTCTCTAAGTGATTGCCATTATTTATTTCTTAAAAGTGGTCCAAGTGAGGAGAAATGTTATGGAAATACTATATTTTTAATTTACATGTTTATGGTGATTGTGTGTGTGTGTTCAGTAGATCATGTTCTTAATTTTAAAAGCTACTCATGATGTCAAAAATGGAGTCTAAGTAATATAACGTATATTCATATTAATAAGTATGGAGGGAAGAAACCAATAGTGAGAAGACTTTGACCTTTAATAGAGAAATTTAATTTGATTCATTTGAGAAATTTTCATCTTGTTTTTTTGTTGCATCAAAAACACTTCTTGAAACTATGAAGACTAATTTTGCACTCAAAAATTTCTTCAGCCCACTTAACACAGTTTGTAATCAATTTACAAATTATAGATTTCTATGCTTTGTTCTGAAAATGCTCATTACTTGGGAAGCACTAAAATGTTTTAAAGATAATAAAATATATTTAGCTTAGTTTTCCCGCTCACAGATTCTGTTTATTTGTATTAGTAGTATGCACAGCCCTTAAAAGTGATTTATGCTTTTTCTGTAGTGTACTGAGTTTTGTCATATTAAATCATTTTAAAAAGCAATTCTTCTTTAAAGCTACTCCTTTAATCCTTATTCACTTTAATTCTTATTAAACAAATTGGAGAAATAGCACTTTTCCAGTTTTCAAAGTATATAGGAAGTTTTAATTGAGTGCAATCAATTGGAACTTGCTAATTATGATTTCTTCTTTACAGACCTTTAAAAAATTGAATGAGAATTTCACTTGGTTTAATGTTTAAGACTTTCAATTTTCCTTTCTCTAGCATCTATAGGTGGTTTGTTAATATCTCTTGGAGGAGACAGTAGAATTCAAGCTATTTCTACAGTTATTTGAGGATTAAATGAGATAATATATATAAAGCTTGTTAGAACAGTATTAGATACCTTGTAAGTACTCAGTAAATATTACCTATTATTGAATGATAATTTAAATATAATCTAAATATAATAAACTACTAAAATCTCAGTTTATTAAGATAGATGGGAAATCTTTGGTAACCTCTTTGATTATCCATTACAAGAATTATAACCAGATTTACTTATTTCATCTTCTGAGCTGGTTACTATATTCTAGTAAACCACAATATAGTGTTCATAAAATAATTGCTCTTTGATTTATTACATATCTTAAGGGGAAAAGTTCTTCATTGCTGTGGAAAAGTAGGACATGCCATTTTATTTTTAAAAAATATTTGATTTTTAAAAATCCACATACAAAATAAAAAACAATGATCAAATGCATCTACACTGAATAACTTTTCCTTGATCTACTTTAAGGTGGTAAAAGATTGAAACACCTTCAAAATCTAAGCATCATCATAATATGCAATGCCTAAAAAGAAATTCTCTATTGGTTTGCTTGTTTTGGGTGAAAATCTTAATTTTTTAAATATTCTGATTCATGCTTTAGTACATGCAAAAAAATAGACTACCTTGGGGCAGCTTAAGGATAATTGCAACAGAAAGCGAAGTACTACAAATGGATGCCAATTAGAAAGGTCAAACTGAAAGGTTAGGTTACATGATTCCTCTGTCAAATGCAAGTAACAAATTTCCAGAAACTTGACCCAAATGTCTAAGGATGGCTGGCTGAAATAATGCAGATAATGCAAAAACAGCATCTGTTATTCTTTCTCATCTTGGCAGGCTAAAGTTATTTCATGGAATAATGACTTTTAAACAGTACAAAAGCAAGCCTTGCTCTTGTCACTCACTGAAGCCCTTTGATATAAAAGTCATTCTGATGACTTTGAGCTGAATTGTAGATAAAAAATTAAGCCCTACGATTATGTGGATTCTTTCTAAACCATTTGTCCAAGCCCACTTTCTCTTAGCATTTATTAGCACTTTTTCTCTAGATGGAAACCTAATTAAATTATAAAGTGATTTATTTTTAAGGAAGTTGAATTTAGAAATAGTATTAATTCTAACCATTATTAGTTTTATGCCAGATGGTTTCTTTCCTCTTTTCAGTTTCTAGTTAAACATGTTGAAAAATTTTTCTTATAGCTAGCTTTAAATATAATTATTTGATTTAGTTTTGGTTTTTACAAAATTTCATCACCACTAAAAAGGGTAAAACCCCTTATACTTTTAGGATTAAATGTTGCTTAGGATTAGTGAGTTGCTTTAAATTAATAATTGTGCAGAGGCATTTAAAGAGTACCTTTAGAATCATTTCAAAAATATATGTATATAAAACCGAGTTGTGCATCTTAAACTTACACAATGTCGTATGTCAATTATATCTCAATAAAACTGGAAAAAAATTTTAAATAAATAAAGAGTAACTTTAGGGTTTTATTTACAAAGTAAATGTGAACTATAAATCTAAAGTATTCATATAATTCTGGGGAAAGTAAACCCACAGCGTATCGAGAAATACTCATGGATAATAGGAGATTTTCAACTTTGTTTTTATAGTAACAATCAGACTATTAAAAATTAGCTACTTGGCAGAGGTAAAAGATGTGCATATTTCTTTAAAATCTCTTTCATTCACATTATCTCATTACATAGTTAGGTGAGGAAATAGTCTCAGAGATGTTAAATATTTTCCCAAGTTACCACAGTTAACGATTGAACCAGAATTACATACTTCAAAAATTCTCTCTCCCTTTAAATGCTATAATACTTGGTAGGGAAAAGTTAGCTTGAAAGAAGATATTTTGTTTCATTTGGAACTATTTACACTGTTTTCAGCTATTATTTTATAGGAATTAATAATTGCATGTTTTAATAATATTTTTGTATTACGTTTTAAAGAATGAATACTGTGGTTCATCCTTAGAATATTTTTGCTTGTTTCTCTCTCTCTCTCTCTCTCTCTCTCATTACAAACCCTTTTGGAGGATTTTTTTTTCCCATCTACTTCTGTGTCTCCTACTTGATTTTAAAGTCTAGAAAGGAGGGGATGTGTGCACCACAAAACTTGTCACACAGTTTTATAAATGTTGGTTATTCAGTGTGAAGATGAGTTGCATAGGGAACCCCTTTTAGGATGTACTTTCAGAACAGAAGGAGATCTGTTTTGTTCACAGAAACTCTTCATTTAGAAAATGCTTCATTGTCAGTGGACAGGAAGATGGTAAACACTATTATCAGGCCAGAAAGTTTAAACTTAGGCAACACATATGCTGATTTCCTTTGTGTGCTAAGTTTGTTAATTCGGTAAGAGAAGTTTTCATTGAACTTCAGCCATCTCGGTGTGCTCTGCTCATGCACTCAGTCAACCTACGTACTCATATTAATCTCCACGCAGCTCTCCTTAAGACCTTGACTGATAGACCCTAAGTAGACAATGCATTTAAATTCCTAGTGTGCAAGTTTTTTTCAGCATTCTTTACAAGGATGAAGGTGTCTGGTCTTCTTCTCAAGATGCCTTGGGAATCACTGAGAGTAAGAGCAGGTAATTGCTTCCCCAAGGGCCATGAGGGTTAGTCAGAGCCTTCACTGTGGCCTGTATCCTCTTTCTCAACTTATTCTCAGACTGCGGTGCTTTGTGGGGCTAAGCCCCCTTCTCTTTTGGTCTCTATCTCTGCCTGCCTGTCTGTCCGTGCTCCTCCTCACTCTGTTCTTGCTCTCTCTTCAGGTTTATTGTCTTTATCCAAAGTTGCATAGTGAACCTTTCTGGATTTATCTGAGGTGGGTCCAGATGTAAGAGTAGAAGATCTTGAGTGTGGTGGTGAAGAGCACAGTTCATTTGTGTCATTCTACTTAAGATACACTGTGTCATTTTACTTAATCTTTCTATTCCTTGGTTTTATCAGCTATAAATGGAAGAAAATTAAAGTAAAAATACATGGTGATAGTTGAGCATTTTAAATGAGATAATACGTATAAAACACTTAGAATAGTTCCTGGAAAGTATTCAGCATTTAATGTTAGAACAGATCTTCCTGAATTTGCTCTCAGGCAGCTGTTTGATGATCCTCTATCTCCTCTCAGAATACTTTCTGATTTTGGGGTCAGGCAGCTGTGACCCCCTCAGAGATTTAGACCAGCCGCAAATCCCATTTATTATTGGCCTCTTTTTTCATTAGGTCCAAACTCGTCTTGCATACAGTAGCCCCTTTTCTCCTGGGTTTTCCTTTTTCCAAGGAACCTAATTTGAATGCAAAATTCCCAGATTCAAGATCTTAAAGAGACAAGGATTTCCAATGGTCATAATCTCATAATTTTTTAAGATCCTTCTTGTGCATCGTGTTTTTCCCCTTAAAAAATCTAAATCTTGAAAAAGGTGATTATCATGAATTCTTCAATCTTTTCATAAAGTATGCATGATCACTTATTGCCTGTTGGGGAAAAACATTTTAGCTCATTTTAAAGATACAGAAAGAAGCACGTGGTGGAATAATTTTTGTTTCTCAGGGTTTTAGGGAATCATGTTTGGAAGGAAAGCTAATTGCAGAGTTTATGAAATAGGTGTGGAATGTGTGCTTGATCAGCCCTAAGCAAGGACTAGAACAGCCTCCTTTCCTGGTTTCAGAGGGTGCCAGCTGGCTTGCCCGGGATGAGAGTCCGGACTAGACTTCCTGAGCTGGGGACAGAGTGAGGAGGAGTCCGCAGCCCCTAAAGCTGGGCATGTTTACTGAAAGGGGAAACGGAGGCTTGAGTAATGGTTATCAACATCTTAAAAAAAAATAAGTTATTAAGCACTCCACTCTTTTTTTTTTTTTTTTTTTTAAGCACTCCACTCTTGCAGTCAAGACCCTGAGCTATATAAAGGCATTGAATAGAAACTCGCCTTGCCCTCTAAGAGCTTTCAATTTACATAGTAGAATTGAATAGCTAGTAATTCAGGCTAAAAAATGGGTTCAGTGTTCTACCTTCGCAGTAAATGTCAGTTTTCTCTTAATTTCACACTATGTAAATCTGGTTAGAGGGCTTATTTTATTGAGGAAATCTGCCTGTGATGAATCGACTTGTAATTTCAGAGATCCATTTCAGCCTAAAGTGAGAGATGGTGTTCTACATCTTAGATCGTTGGGGGAATGGCACTTGTATTTCATCAGTATTTTAATATGGAGCAACTTCAGGGCAGGTAGGACTATATAGAAGCCTAGGCGATGCCTTGGGTTTGTACAGTGTTACCGAAAGAGCTTGAATCTAGGAATCAGTGATGAGATTTAAGTCACAGGCCTACCCTGGCACGTGATAAATGTGAGGCTTTAGACGAATCCTTTTCTTTACTCTTCTGTCTGGAAAATCAGGTAATAACTTCCTAATAGTCATGGAATTATAGCAAGAATGAAATAATATATGTAAAACACCTGGCACGTGGTAGCCCTCAATAGCCCAGCTTTTTTGAGCTATTAAGAGCATCAGACAGTAAACTATCTTATACCATGTTTCTCCAAGTGTGGTTCTCACCTCACCTGCATCAAGATCTCACAGGATGCTGGTTAATGATGTGATTCCAGGGTCTCAGCTCAGACTTATTAAAACAATCTCTGGAGACAGGGCCTGGGGAATCTGCGTTTTGACCTGGCTCCCTGAGTAATTTGAAGTCAAACTCAAGAGGTTCAGAGGAGGAGAAATCATGTGGCTAACATTCTTCACTACCTTACCTCAGGCTGATTTAAATCCAACTTGTATATTCCCTTGGTTGCATGAAGAACTGAGACACAGAATGACCAGATACCTAGTGTCAAGCAGGAAGTATGACCATGCTCTGGAGATGGTCATACATCAACTGACCCATATGAGGCTTGTTGTAAAGTAAAGAGAAAGAGGCAGCTCCTGTGCGTGCATGCTGCCCTGTTCTGGGGTTCTCTGCTTGGGAGCAGTTGGAGAAGGGTCTGGCTTTCAGCCTTCACTCACCACCAAAGGTGGGTGCTTTTGTGCTGGGAACATCCTTCACAACCATACAAAACAGCCTGGGCTTAGGAGACCTGACCCGGGCAGACCCATTGGTGGGACTAGGGGTGAGAACCAAAATGCATTGAAAGGAGGCAGGGGAACCAGAAGTGTAGGGATGCAGGCAGCAAGAAAACTTTGCTTAGAGCACAGTTTGGTCTTTAATTGTTTTCATTGCAGTCTATGATAATAGTTTAATTGTTTAATAATATTATATAGTCTATAATAGCATTTTAGTTACTTATATTTAATTATTTCTTAACTTTATAAAGTTTTTCAAGAGGAAGAGGCAAATCAAAGAAAACAAAGTGAAATAAAGAACTTAACTTGATTAAATGATTAAATAGCCTGCAGACTCCAGGGTTTGTACTGCTGTTAGTCCAAATTCAATCCTCTTTATATACCTCTTTCATACAATGCATATTTACTTCTTCAGTCACACGTAATGAGAATCGGGACTTGTAGGCATAGCCCCAACTCATTTGCTACAAGAGTCTCAATCATCACAGAGCATGTTTACTAAGGAACAAAACTATGTTAAGAGGTTTTAGAAAGTTTTCTAAAATATTGTTTCAGAAAGAATTCTCTGTTTGGTTTCATTGACCTTCAGATTTTAATTAAGCAGAATTAGTCTTTTCTGGAATATCACAGTCAAAGTTTTACTTTCTTTGAACTGAATTTGACCTTTCTTTTAAATATTCACTGTGTGCCCTCATCACGCGAGGAGATGAGTAGAATCAAGGTAAAGTATCCTCCTAAGCCAAAAATTCTTGTTTTATTTAATAGCACTATATTGCCCCACCTCTGAATAATTTGCATATTCAAGCAAAAGTAGTTTAATTTAATTTTCATCTGTTTTTTTCAGTTAAGACTCCTTTAAATTACATAGAAATCAGCCAATTTAAACAGGTTAGTTTTGCAATTATGGCTTGTTGACTATAACTTATTTTTACACTTGCAAGATCAAGGAGAAATTATAGAGAAAAACATAGATAATTTAAGTCAACAAAGAACATGGGCAGGACCATGGCTATATTGTTGTTCATTGTAAAGGTGACAACCAGCACAGTGTCTGGCATGTGATATACAGTCGATAAATATCTGTGGAATGAATCCACAAAAAACTGAGTTTGAAACAAAGATAGGACCTCTTTACGAATATTTCAATGAATGCATTTGTTGTAGTGGCTGATGGTTGTAGGGTGGAGGTTGTGGGGGCCCTGATTTCAATAGCTTATTTGAAATTAGATTTACCTCTCTACTTCACAGCTGAACTGTAGATAAAGTCTTTACGTCCACTTCCCATTTTCTAGGGAAATAATCCAGTTCTATTGTTTTAAAAGTATATATATTGCTAAAGCACTTTTTATAATTCAAAGGAGATTTCACAAATTAAAAGTAACCTGGAAAGTTTATTATCTAAAATTGTGTAATGGTAAATGGTAAATATATTGAAATGGCTCTGCTGCTTGGTGACTCTGTTGTGAAGATGCTTCATGCGTAACATTAGGGACAGAGATGAACTGCTTAGCGTCGCCGTGTTGTCTGAACAGGGCCGGGAATACTGATAGGAATAGTCCATCCCTCCAGAAGAAACCAGATCTCCTGATGAAAAACTCACTATGTTTGTTTCAAATGGTTCTGTTCCATCGTAGCTGGAAGAATTTTTCAGACAAAATATTAAATTAGAAGTCAATTAAGAAATCCAAAACAGTCTGACTGCCTTCACTCCTGTTTTAATGTGGGGTTTGGAATGGCTGAGGGCCAGCAAGTAGTGTGTGGGTCCTCAGAATTCTGAACATCTCTACCCCATGTGACAGTTAGGTGACCCTTGAAAAATCTAGAGCCTGAACAGCCATCCTCTTTAAGGCTTCTCTTAAGAAAGAACTTAGAACATGAACCTTGAGGGGGAAATGAGAAAGTTTTCAGATGGAATAATTTTCGGGGGTGGCGTCGGTAGGTTTTCACTCCATGAAAGACAGTAAGATGGAATTGCTATAGGTTAATAAACCGTGTGTGTGTGTGTGTATGTGTGCATGCACACGCATGTGTGTCTGTTGGCCACATCAATTAAAAAAGACAAAAAAAAAAAAAAGACATGTTCCTTCTTTATTTTTTTTGACACCATTAAGGAAAAAATAAGGTTAAATTATGCAGTACACTTAAAAAAATCTGTCAAAATTGAATAAAGCAATCACTGCTATCTTTATTTCAGGAAAATGATTTTTTTGTGCGTGAAACAAGGGTAGAAGTCAGGTCTATAATGTATATACATTAAAAATGTTATTCAAATAAATTTTAAGAAAAAAATCTGAGGCAGGGTAAATATACCTGCTACCTTTTTTAATGAAATCTCCCACACCTTTCTAAAATGCTTGTTCTTTTCTGTAGCGGAAAATATTCCAGATGGTTATAGCTTTTATTTTAAAATAAAACTTTGGGATTATCTAATTGAATGGGAGAGCATTGAAGTCCTTTTAAGAGCTAGGCAGGGGGCTTCCCTGGTGGCGCAGTGGTTGAGAATCGCCTGCCAATGCAGGCGACACGGGTTCGAGCCCTGGTCTGGGAGGATCCCACATGCCGCGGAGCAACTGGGCCCGTGAGCCACAACTACTGAGCCTGCGCGTCTGGAGCCTGTGCTCCGCAACACGAGAGGCCGCGACAGTGAGAGGCCCGCGCACCGCGATGAAGAGTGGCCCCCGCTCGCCGCAACTAGAGAAAGCCCTCACACAGAAACGAAGACCCAACACAGCCAAAAATAAATAAATAAATAAATAAACTCCAATCTCTTAAAAAAAAAAAAAAAATAGTGGCTTATATCCTGCTAGAGACCAGTGCAGGGAATCGTCAGTAGACAAGTGCTTATATATAGCTTCATCGCCTCCAAATAAAGAGCTTTATTGATTGAACTACACTCGAATGTAAATAACCTGGATAGACTGTTGTACATAAGATAAATGTGCTGCTGGAAATACTCTGAAACTGGTTGTCTTCTGATATTGTCAGTACCTTGCACAAGTCAAAAATTCCATGTGGCCATCAACAGTAGTTCTGTGTAGACCACCTTGCAATGTTCAGACTTCTAGATTACAGTGTTGGGATCTGCATTGCAGAAGGAAGTTTGGCATTATTAGAAAAGCAAGGGAATTAAAGGACTTTTAATTCCATTATAGAACCTCTTGGTTTGATATAGAAAGAATCATCTGTGTGTGTGTGTGTGTGTGTGTGTGTGTGTGTGTGTAGTGTTCTTATATATAGGGGTCAAGATATTTGGTATTTCCAAGCCCAGGACGTTTATACAAATGGTGCTCCCTGAAACTGTGAAACATGTTGGTCTAGTCCAGCTTAGGAATTTGAATTCTTTGGGGGCTATGGACTCTTGTATTTGATGAAAGCTCCAGATCCTTTCCTTAGAAAAATATTTTGATTCTCACAATAGCCCTACAGTTGCAAGGATTGTGGATAAAGAGCCTAAAGCTAAGAACTCAATTGGCAAGATTGGCATTTGATCGCATGTCTGTCTGACACATTCTCACTTGCTTCCCCTATACTGTGGTCGTTCAATTTCCTCAATATGGCAAACTCAGCCTTTTCAGAGCTTGTTGTGGCCTGCTTGGTCATCCTCATCTCTTCTTCCTTTCTCCGTGCGTCCTAAGTGGAAGTCACACTGAACTACTTATAGTGGTGTCCTGCTGACCTGTGAACACACCATTTCTGCTCCCTGAAATCCTTTCTCACGTCACTTGCCTTGCTCACACCTTGTTGGACTTGAAGACTCAGCTCAGAAGTCATCTTTTCTAGGAAGACTTCCTGCCCTCTTCCCTGCTACCTCCATCCTCTCAGATGCCCATCCTCTATGCTATCATTGTATCCTCTGCATACCGCTGTCATAATTCCATTTATCAAGCTGCATTGTGATGGATGTCTACTTCGCTGTTCTGTGAGCATTTCAAGGGCAGAGTTTTGTGTGTGTGTGTGTGTGTGTGTGTGTGTGTGTGTGTGTGTGGAGAGAGAGACAGAGAGAGAGATCTGGCTGAAGTATTGTTAGTGACTCCAAAGGTAATTTTTTTCTTCCTGCCATCAAATATACTCTCCTGTATCACTGTGTGAAGATACATTCTTTCCTAAAGAACTCTAACATATGCAATATTAATAGGGCCATGTGCTACCCCTTTCTCAGCACCATGAAGCACACTGATAAGATTGAAAAATGTATTCTTGTTTCAAAGGATAATATGACCCCATTTCTCTGAATGAATTCATGTTTTACCCAGCAATTGTTTCTTAATAATATAGTACTGTTTATTTTCTTGAGAGGGGGAAAATCTTATAAGTTAAATTTTTAACTAAAAATTTCAAAGTAATTAAAAAGAGTAATAGAATTTAAATATACTGAGTTCCTGTTATTTTTATATACATTGCTATTATTTCACGATTGTACATAGTAAACAAAAATTAGCATTACAAAGATGAATAAAGTAGGAATATAGAAATGAAAATAGTAATTTTAAAGCAACTCTAAAAGAAGCAAATGTGTCTTTATAAAAGAGAATGGAATAGGAGGGCAGGGGTCAATGGAATTCTTGGTTTTTCTTTACAGTAAAAGACCTCATTTTATTACATGCTGAAAATATTATCACTACTTGAATTTCCTCTTCTTCTTTTATTCCCCAGGCCAAATTTACAGATGACTGCAAGTTCAGGGAGCGATTTCAAGAAAACAGCTATAATACCTATGCCTCAGCAATACACAGAACTGAAAAAACGGGACGGGAGTGGTACGTGGCCCTGAACAAGAGAGGGAAAGCTAAACGGGGCTGCAGTCCCCGTGTTAAACCTCAGCACATCTCTACCCACTTTCTGCCAAGATTCAAGCAATCAGAGCAGCCAGAACTTTCTTTCACAGTTACTGCTCCTGAAAAGAAAAAGCCACCTAATCCCATCAAGCCAAAGGTTCCCCTTTCCGCACCTCGGAGAAGTCCCAACACAGTGAAATACAGACTCAAGTTTCGCTTTGGATGATATTCATCTTGGCCTTGTGAGAAACCACGCCTTCCCCTCAGGAGTTTCTGTAGGTGTCTTTGTGCTCTGAAGACAACTTTTTGGACACAGCTTCAGTTACACTACACTGTACTGAAGTCAGGACATTTGTTTCAGTTTGGCTGAAACAAAAATGTCTCCCGATAGGAACTAAACTGGAATTCTTTGTACCAGTATAGGGAGCTCACTGCTTTAGTTCAGTATGACATAAAGCCTTTTGCTTTATGTTTGCTGCATACTGGGACTCCGTTTCCAGAAAGTTAAATGGTAGGGATTATGTATTTTTCTGACTTTTACAGATCAACCTGAAAAAGCATACGATACATTTTTATTTTTGGTTTCCAAAGACTATTTTGATGCAGATAAAAGTATTTTATTAACGTTTGTTTTTTGTTTTTTTTTAAAGTACCTTGCATCGAGCATATTTTCTTACTTTTGTTATTTTTAATTAATAAGACATAAAACAGACATTTTAATGCAATTTATGAATTATAAATGTGTTTATAGCCCGTTTATAACATGTGGATTTCTTTTTCATTTTTCTTATTCATTGCACTTTTAATTTTTATTGTGATTATTTTTTTTTACCATACCTCAGATAATGTAAGTTTAGTCTTGCATCTTAAAATGTTTAAATTCTCTTCAACAGCACCAAATGTTGAGCTTGGGTTTGTATGTGTGTGTGTGTGTGTGTGTGTGTATAAATTCATGCTATTATATGGAATCCTGTCTCTTTGGTGGCTGTGCTACAATGAGTGGGAAGTAAGGAGAAAATATAAGGACTTTTTTGGTGGAATTAAAAGTTGGAGATAAGGAAAGGGATTAGAGGTACAAGTACACTGAGTTTGCAGCATTTACTGATATCCAATTCTGCCTTGCCTTCACTTCTCCTTTTATCTACCCTGCCCTCATTCTTTAACAGCTGGAGGAATACATTTTATTCTGTCCATCAAGCATACACTATGAAACCAGAGTGCTTAAAATACCTCTTTTATGACCCTCTGCTATCTCCACTCTATAGATCCACAGGGAGCAACCCACTTAGTGGAAAAACACAGAGAACCAAAGGAGATGAATCACGTAACAGTTACCCATGTCAAGTCCCACTGTCAAAAAATATTCTTATTACTCAGTTAAACACACTTTGAGTTTCCTATCCTAAGGGTAACCATCCCAGTGAATAGATCTGCCCTTTTATAAGGAAAATTTCTGATGTATGTTTTTAAAAAGTTGGCTGTGCGATATGGGAAACTTAATTTGGGAATTTGATGAGTTGAAAATGGCACTTAATTGTCAACCCAAATACTGGATGTTGGGCATAAATCACAGAAAATTTAACTTAAAAGAATTTACATAATTTATTTTCTTGGGTAATCATTTTTATGGAGTTCTATGAAACATAAGTGTTTATCTTCAGAAATGTGGCAATAAAAATGGTAAAGCTAATGTTTAAAAGTATGTCTCATAGGAAGAGCAAAAGCATTCACAGAAAGTTTATGGTTTGTATTTAAGCATGTTTCTTTTCTTTTAGAGAATATTGCTAAACTTCTTTTAAAAACAAAGTATGGTTTATTTTGATGCACAAATGCAAAATAGAAACTCAGCAAAATTGAACTTATTACCATTTAAGCAGACTGCTTTGTTTTAATGGAAACTATACACATATATATTATATACAATATATATAAAATCCATCCATCAACTAAAACATCACACATATACTCTAGTATGGTGTTTTATTATAAAACTAATAATATGATTAAACATTGTTTGCATTTAATGCATAATTTTTTATTTTTAAATTTTATTATTATTATTATTTATTTTGCTGCACCACGAGGCATGCGGGATCCTAGTTCCCCAACCAGGGATGGAACCCGTGCCCCCTGCAGTGGAAGCATGGAGTCTTAACCACTGGACCACCAGGGACATCCCTTAATACATGATTTTTTAAAAACAAAATAAAATGCTACAATAGTTTTAACTAATTTATACATTAAAAATCTCCTGGATTAAATGAAATGAAAATTTGCCAACACAGATATGTCTAACTCTTATCTAATTGGCATATCACATATATACATGGTATAAAGCTAAAAATAATCCTCTAGTTTATTTTAGTATATCGTTAAAAATTGTGCACTGTGTATCAAGTTCTTACTACACATGAGAAATAAAATTGCAGAACAGGAGAACAGTAGACATATGTCCCTAAATGGGCAAGGAAAAGATGACTTTAATGATGATTAACAACAAACTAAATTAATATATATATTGTATTGGACAAATGTTGCTGGTAATTTATGTTAAACTAAAAAAATTACCTTATCTTATATTCCTAGTTTGATTTGATTAGCATATGGAAGTTCAAGTAGAATAGCTACCAAAATATATTATGCAAGTCAAGACTCATTAATTTCAAAATTTAAAGCCAAGCTAAAATTAAAAACAAAAAACTTTAAATTACACTTCTCTTTAGTTTACTGGCCATACACAATTATATTTAATTAAAGCTCACTGAAGCAAAAAGTTACCTAAATTAATTAATTGAAAGAACTCATGTAGAGAAAATATGTATAAATATAATTCCTTACCAATACCTAGCACTTTTTAAAGGGGTCCTTGCTTATGTAGTTTTGGTGATTTTGAAGTAACTAGACCTATCTAATATTAAATAAAATTGTCTAATTGATATTGTGTTCACCTAAAAATGTCAATGAATTTTACATTACAATTTCGAAACCTCATTTGTCTAGAAGAGAGATGACAAACACCTTCAGAATGACATTTCAGTTTTATTAATTATATTATGTTTAATTTAATTTAAGATAATCTTTATTTGGAGCATCTGTAGAGGTAAATAGAGGTTTTCAATAAGATGTAATAATATCATGGTTTTTATTTCACAAAATATACTGTCACTTCTTTCTCAAGAAACTAATTTGAGAGTGTGGGTATGTATAAATTATCTTAGTTCTTTTAGCTGAGTTATAGTGACTCAGCTGTACAAAACTGTGTGACGGTGATAAAGGACACTGACAAAAGTTATTTCCAAATTTAACAGTTATATCATCTTAGATGCTTTTATTTATTGTACTTGAAAATAAAACACCATAAATCTAGTAGGTAAATTTTCTATAAAGTTGATCTTGAAATAGAAAACTGAACAATTGTCTCACATTAACATTTTTACCCTTCCAAAGGAGAGAGGAATTAAACCATAACTTCCCACATTTTCAATCACGAAATGAAAATACTGCACTAACCAAAAACTTGAAATCTGGCACGATTTTTACAGCTACAGAAAATTTCTTGTACAGTTAATTTTAAAAATAAAAACAGTATTGTAGACAATGCTGCAATGGGAAGAAAACAAAAATATCTTGTCCAAGGAATTCTACACCTTCTTGAAGATTTATTTCATTGCTACAACTAAATTTTGATCACTTAAAATCTTTTTTTAAGACAATCATCTTTTTTGCACATTTTAAAAGAAACTTTTCTTTATTTATTTAAAATTTATTTATTTATTTATTTTTGGCTGTGTTGGGTCTTCTTTGCTGCACACGGGCTTTCTCTAGTTGAGGCAAGCGGGGGCCACTCTTCGTTGCGGTGCGCGGGCTTCTCATTGCAGTGGCTTCTCTTGTGGAGCACCGGCTCTAGCCGTGCGGGCTTCAGTAGTTGTGGCACGCGGGCTCAGTAGTGCTTCGTGGGCTCTAGAGCTCAGGCTCAGTAGTTGTGGCGCACGGGCTTAGCTGCTCCACGACATGTGGGATCTTCCCGGACCAGGGCTCGAACCCGTGTCCCCTGCATTGGCAGGCAGATTCTTAACCACTGCGCCACCAGGGAAGCCCGAAAGAGACTTTTAGGTAAGTGAACATGACTCCTCTATTTTTCTTTTGTAAGTCATCTAATTGTACTAGTTGGTTTTTGAAATAAGATTATCATATGATTAGGCATTAGTCCAAGAAAAGCGTTACCTCCTCTATCTCATTCCACAGGAGAGAAGGGAGGAGAACGCAGCCTGAGTCAGTGGAGGCATTTTTTACATCTAAGAATCACATACAACGTTCAGAGATACCATCAGACAACTCAGCTACAAATCATCCATCAGTATTCAAGCAATTTTATGTAATAAAAATACTAGATTAGGAAGCAATAGCTCTTACATACTTTTAATTTTATTAAGTTGTCTTTTGTCCTGACTCTGACGTGTTATCAGAGGTCAATCTCTAGGCCTTGTTTCATCCATTCTATCTCAAACGTCATTTCCAGCTTTGTCATCAGTGATTGTTTGAGTCTTAAAATGTTGACGTACCAAAAAGAGGACATGGTTCCTCTTCAGGCAAAACTAAAAGTCTATGTCCAGTTGAAATTGGACAACCACATGAAAAGAACTGTCAAATAAATAATAAACAGATATTTTAAAAAGGCCTTGTCTTAGATTAAGAAAAAAAATAAACTGAGTGTGAGATTGGATCAAGACATTTAAAAAATGGGGATCAAGTCTGGGCTTACTTTTTTTTTTTGTCTTTTTTTTTTTCTTCTTTTGCCCTGCCAAGAAGCTTGTGGGATCTTAGTTCCCCAACCAGGGATTGAACCCGGGCCCTTGGCAGTGAAAGCACTGAGTCCTAACCAACCGACCACCAGGGAATTTCCCTGGGCTTACCTTTTCGTGAGGGACTTTGCAAATTTGCATTAATTTCCTATTAATTAAATCCAATTTCCTGTTAATCCGGTTAGGAACGGTCAGAGTAGCGTCACTGTTGATAATACATTGTTCATGACCTTAACTAAACATGTAATTATTGAACATCTCTGTTTTGACCAAAATCGCACTTTCTCCATGAAGCCTTCTAGAAATTCATGAAGAAATATGAGTAATCTCATCTTGACACCACTCCTTCAAATATGTATAGCTCATGACATTCCACCACCATTCCCTTACAATCCCAATAATTCAGTATTTTCTGAGATCCTGCTTTGCCAACACACTCAGCTAGTGAAACAGTTCTTCATTTGCTCAATACTTGTTCAGTATGTTCCTTGTAGAGGTTGACATCAACATAGTCTTAGATTTTGAACTCCTGCAGGGAATATAGCTGCTCTCTCCTTGCACGTTGCCCAACCCAAGTTCAGGCTAATAAAAGGAACTTAAGAAATGCTCTTAGCTGATATAGCAATTTTGAATGATGTGTTCCTCTGACTTAAACACTTCGTGGAGGCTATTGGACATTCTATTTATTCAAAGTACTGGGCTATATAATTATATCTATAGATCTCTATATGGAATATGTTAGGTGCTCAAAAAAAAAGCTTGTAGGATGGATATTAGCGCTGAATAAGATTTACTTGATGAAGAGGATGATGATGGTTAAGAGAATTCCTGTGAGATACAAAATGGCTCCAACAAGAGTCAGAACACCGGCTGCTTCCCTCAATGTACTTGGATTTCTCACACACAAATTCCAAGTCCAGACTAGAAATATCAGGCACTTGCAAGCTGTATTTAAATATCAATAAATTAGTCGTCGTACAAAACTTCAGTTTCATTGACAATCAGAAAAATAGGTGACAGTGCAAATCCCGATGATTTTGCTGTTTGCAGGCCAAATAAGCAGTCCAGTGGGATGTCAGTAGGTATCAGTGGGAGGGTGAAGACATTACTTTTTGGTAATTTGTTTCTAGACGTGTTTTTTTCCCTTTTGTCAGATAAACTCTCTCGGAGAAGACTGCCTTTTTCTGTACCCTACAGAGAGATTAGTGAATGCATAATCACACAGTGACAGGTCCGGTTCCAATGTGTTTCTCATTAAATTCTCTGTCATTCCCTCTGTGGGAAACTAGAAAATTTAACAGATTTTCATACAGGGAGGTGAATTTCTGCTGAGGAGGCAACACAATGTCTTTTACTCTCCGGAGTGCAATTATCATTCTGCTGCCACAACCCTGCTTCGTTTTCCATAGGGCTCTCTTTGTGGGATGTGTGCATTCCATAACCATACTTTGACACAGGTTATATATTTACATTTTTAAAAGTTTGCTAGTTGTTCTACATTCTTCTCCATAAAAAGTTCCTGAGAGCAAGTGGAAATATCCTAGAATATTAAATGCACCAGAAGAAGATACAAAGATCTCCCTAATAGTCAACATCCTAATGGAGAATGGGACAGGATGAGTTTAAAGTCTAGAAGCGAAAAGCAGTCAGAAGTTGTATGTTCTCTGTCTATTCTCTCTCTCTCTCTCTCTCTCTCTCTCTCTCTCTTTGCGTACAAGATGCATTACAAAAGGGCGAAAACATGTTTTCTGTTTAGGTAATGAAAGAATTACAGTCATGGCAATGACTACTATAAATCTCCTCTGAGATCTGCAGTTCCTGTAAATGATGATGAGGAGGGAAAGCTATGCCCATTTATGTTGCCACATTTATTATATCACTGGGTTATAAAATTGAGTCAGCTCTGAGTGAGAGTTTGCTTTCACCTTGGAAATCATGCTACCTGAGATTCTCAGCCTTTACCGGCTGGAGAGCAAGAGAGCAAATGAGAAAAAGACAGAGCCCGATGTGCTGGTACAGAGGACAAACCACAAGATGTATCTACTAGTTAAGGGAGTTTAACATTTAATGATGAGAAATCAAGTCTGTCCAGCAAACTCCAAGGTCCAAAGGAACCTACTCAAACTAAAGGGGTAATGATGTCTTGGCTGCTAATAATTTATGGCAGAAATCTCTAATAAATTTCTAATAAAAATATTCAATGTTCATTTAACCCCTTACAAGACACTGGCATAGTGCTGGGGTTCTAGGGATAGAACTAAACATAGCACCTGTTTGGGAGGAAACTTAACATTCTTGCTTCTATTGTCAGGGTAGTGGATTATTTCTTTTGAGTGTTTTATCCAGTTCTCAGTTAGTTAAAAATGACACTTATTCTTGCCAAAGGAATGTAATATGTCAGGATACTACTTACCACAATAGACCCCAAAGCTTAAGCTGTAGGTTACATTATAACTTTGGAAGTACTTCACAAAATTCTTTGGTGCTCCCTTTGGAAATTCATAGCATGTTTTCTATTGGTTATTGGAAAAGATGGAAAATTATTCTACACTCATTGAAAGACAATTAGGAAGACAATAGAGCATGGGAAAATGGGACGTACATTTTTCTATGGAGACCTCTAATTCTATCTTTTATAACACTGACCTGATAGCCGGGATTGGAAGGTCAATGGCCAACTAATTTCAGTATTGCTTAGAAATGGGAAAAACGGACTTGTGCTTCCCAGAGTCTGATTTTTTTCCCACGACAAAGATGTCCATAGGATAGGAACAAGTGTGTGGGTAAAAAATCAAGATGTGAACGTGGCCCTGAGTCTTGCCTAACTTTTCAGCTCTTTTCTACCTGTTTGCAGGAAGCTGGAAAAATTGTTAACAATTTAGAACTTAAAAAAAAAACACAAAACTACCTCCCACTGTTGGTCTTAAACAAAGGATTATATCAGACTCCCTTTGAGAACAGCTGTTGCTTCGGGGGCTGCTAAGATTACTGCAAACCATCCTCCCCCAGGACATGTGAGGGGGTTGGCAAATATTGCAGTGTCTACCTTGAGTGTTACAGAGGCACACTTGCAGTGCTTTCAGCCAGCGTTCCTGTAACGTTGGCCTGCAGTCAATAAGTATTTCATGTCTCTCGCCCCCAGGGTGTGCTCAGAGGACCACCCTGCAAGTGTCTGCTTCTGTGGTCATGGTCATGCTGTGGGAGGAAAGGTGAGTGTGGAGCCAGAGGCAGGATGTGCAGGCAAGATCCAATGTGGTTAAAATTTGGGCTCACTGGTCTGGCTGTAGGGAATCTGAAGACTTCTTCATGTCAACACTCATTCTGGGAGGAGAAGTATGTCCACCAGAGGATTATCATCAAGCATCAGTGTGACTCACTCAAGGGGTAATGGAAGGAAGCATTCCTAAGAGGTGAGGTTGCAGGTTAAGAGAGAAATAGAGGCCTCTTGGACTTCTCACCAGGGCTTTCACTGTTGTGGTAATGTACAGTGTCACCTTCCATTTAGGAAGGAAACTCTCAAAATTTCCCAAAAGCAGGCACACAAATGGGAAAGGGTTCTTGTCTCCTTACCTCTTTAAAAACCTGTCATGAATGGTGCATTGAAACAGTAATGCATTAAGTGAATATCTAATAAACCGAATGATTCAGGATATGGTCAAGGTTCTGATTGCCTAATAAACTCAAAGGCCAGAGAGGGTAGAACCAGTTTTGTATCGCTGAAGAAAATATAAGGAAAAATGAAAATGAAGTCTCACATTGATTTTGGGGCCTAATATCACCTTCCTTGCACCCTAATGGAGGGTGGGTCTAATTGTTGTAAACCATCATTTGGATGGCTTACTTATTCATCTCCTGCCTCTTTATTTTCCATTGACACTGGTTGAGTACCTACTGTATACCTAATACGGTACCAAGTATTGGGTACACAGAGATAAATAAGACATGGTTTCTTCTGTCAAGAAGCTTCTAGTCTAGATGGGAAGGTGGACAATTCAGCAAATAAGCCCTATACATGCTATAGTGGAGGGGCTGGGCCAGGTAGGCAATAATATTAGTATCAGAATTTGACTACTCTAATTACTACTACTACCTTATATTGGAACAGTGCTTTTTGGTTTTAACTTAGCACTTTTGGTTTTCAGAATATATTTAGCTACCTTACCTAATTAGATGTATAGTTAAAACGCTTCGAAGGAAATGAATAGTTTCTAAAGTGTTGGCATTTGAACCTTGAACCCTGTGGTGCTCCGTGCAGATTCCCTCTTCAGTGCTGTGACACTCATTCCCCAGCTGCCAGAAATGCACCTACTCAAGGCTGTGGCCCTTGGCCCTTAGATAACAGTCCTGTCCAAGATTATACCCACTCCCAGGGGCATCATGAGGCCAGTGATTGGCTGATTCAGAGATTCAATGGCCTAGCCCACTTGCCACAATTTGCAATAAATAAGGAGGACCTCGCTAGCTTCAAAGTGCCCCCAGGATCATCTGAGGCCTTCATTGTAATCATACAGAGGATCACCTCCTTCTAACCTGCCTTCTTCACCTCCTTACAGGTAAGGATGCAGATAAAATAGAACACTTTCAGTTTAATTAAAATTCCAGGTATAAACCAAATAATGTTTTAGTATTAGTGTATTCAGATGTTGCATGGGCTCCCTGTATTTTTATTTGCTAAGTTTGGCAACCATACTTAGGGAAGTTACTCTCGAGCGTACTCCCCAATAAACCTTTTGTGTGCTACTGTCAGACACAGATTGTTTCCAGGGAATCCATTCTCCAGGAAAAGGTACTATGGGCACTAAACACCAAGGGTTACCTTGGATTGCTAATGAAAACTCAGAGAGGAACAAGAAAAAGATCTAGAAGTTTCTCCTTCCACATTTGGGGGGATGTATTTTGACATTTTCATGGGCATAAAGACTGTTATAAACAATGCCAAATTCAGAAGTTTCAGTGGCTATACAACCCCTAACTTACCTTTTATCCAAAGTGTGATCTTAAGGCATCAACCCTTCACTCCACCAAGATATTGGCTGTCAGTCTATGTGTTTGTATGTGTTATAATACCAAAGCATTTGGACTGTATTTTCCTAAAATTATGCAAGGAATGTAATCATTTTGTGACTTACCACCAACATTTCTGAAAGTCTCTTAAAAAGTTGGTCACTCCCGCCTTCGTGAACCGCCTGTTTTGGTTATTTTCCAAAGCGCCACACGCTCTTGGTCTTCCTGCCAGCTCAGTGGCTAGCTCCGTGCAGATTCCCTCTTCAGTGCTGTGACACTCATGAGCCCTTCCTTCCTCATCTCTTGGGCTACCCCTCTTGCAGCTGACCTCTAAATCTTGCAGGACCCCAGGGCTCAGTTTTCAGCTCTTTTCAACTCTCTCTCTCAAAACTCACTCTCAGTGTGACTTCATCTCTGCTTTAAATACCATTTGTATGCTGATGACTCTCCAATTTAAATCTCCAGCCTCAACTTCTCCCAGAGCTCCAGGTTCACATAATCAGCTGCCTACTCGACATTGCTCCTTGGATTTCTAACAGGAATTTGAGCTCTAGACTGTCCAAAACTCAACTCTTGTTCCGAAACAGCTGAAGTGTCCAGATTTCCACAGTTTAATAAACAGCATGATGATATACTTAGTGACATGAGCCAAAAATCTAATAGGAATCATTCTTGTGCCTCCTCTTTCTTTCGTAACCCTCATCCAACGTATCAGTAACTCCTTTTGCCCAAACCTTTGAAATAAATCCTGAATCCGCTCTCTCTACTCCATACCTCAGTCCAAGCCACCCTCATTTCTCGCTCCATTTATTGCTACAGCCTCCCAACAGGTCTCTCTTCTCACAAGATTGGGTTTTACAGAGAAATCAGAGTAAAATTCTCAAAACTTAAATCATGTCAAAGTCCTGCTCAGAACCCTTTAGTTCCTTCTCTGCCCACTAGAATGGACCTGGTCCCTTCTTCACTCTCCCATCACATCTCCCACTCTCCAGCAGCCTCACTCTCTCTGCTCCAAACACAATGGCCTGGAATGCCTTCCCTCCAGTTCTCCACCAACTGCACTCTCTCTCTCTCCTCAGAGATGCCTTCTCTGATAGCTCTGTTTAAAACCTCTTCCCCAAGTTAACTCCATCTCATCCTCTCTTTATTTTCTTTAGCGCATCTTACACACTCCTTAATTATCTTACATCCTTCTGTGTTTACTGGTTCCCCCAGGGGAATGTAAGTAGTCTGTCTCCTCCCAGTAGAATGTAAGCTCCTTGAGGGAAGCCACCTTGTTTGGTTTATTCATTGCAGTATCTCAGGCACCAAGCAATGTGCCTGGCACATAGGAGGCACCCAATATTTATTGATTGAATGAATGAATATGGTCAGTTTTGTTGCGATGCTTCTTTTGAAAATGCTAATTTGTTCCAACTTGATTGATATGTAAAGGAACAACTTGAACAAAATGAAAATTCGTGTTTGCTTATATGAAATTTCATCCATGAGAAATATTATGCATTTCAGATAAACCAAACTGCATAGACATACACAATATATACTGCACACTTCTCATGAAGTCAACGAGCCACACCTGTCCACATCTGGTTTTACAACTTTCCACTTGATTTAGACGACCCTCCTTCAACAATTTTATGGACTGAATTGTGTCTCCCACAAATTCATATGTTCAAGTTCTATCCCCTACGTATTTGAAGATAGGACCTTTAAGGAGATAATTAAGGTTAACCAAGTGTATAAGAGTGGGGCCCTAATTTGATAGATTGGCTAGGATTGGTGTCCTTATAAGAAGAGTAAGAGGCAGCAGAGAGCCCCCTCTACCCTCGCACTGATGCACAGGTTCACGCAACAGAGGAAAAAGGCCACGTGAGGACACAGAGAGCAGGCAGTTATCTGAGAGCCCGGAGGAGAACCCTCGCCAGAAACTGTCTACTGGAACCTCAGTCTGGGACTTCCAGCCTCCAGAACTGGAGGAAATAAATTTCTGTTGTTCAAGCCGCCCGTTCTGTAGGTTTTGGTGATGGTAGCCGCAGCAGACTGGTACAAACCACTTGGCAATAACTCACAAGCCACACCCCTCCCTACAGCCACCCTGGTCACACAGTCTGGCACCCTCCCTCCTTTTAATTTCCCCCTTTCTCCTCTTAGCCTTTTTGGTATTTTTTTCATCTCTGTTCTTTTCCTCTCTTTAGTGCTCTTTTATTATAAAAGTATTGTCTCACTTTTTTTCTATCGCTTTCTTTCTCTGTTACTTATACTGGAAACTTAAGTATAAGCAAACTTAAGACTTTTGAAAAGGTAAAATGGCATATTTATATTTATATCTATACATATGTATATATTTCTTAACCATTTAACATGTATAATCTGTGCTGTCATTTTTATTAGGTTTCTATCCCTTTTTAATGGGTCACCTGAGGAAGTTTTGAGTGTTGTATTCCTAAACCCCCCCAATTTTCTCCTGTGGTTTTTATTGCATAATTTTGTGTATTGCAGTGAATTTTTAGAAATGCATATGTTGGGTTATAGAAACAAATATATCCACATATTTGTGTAAATATAAATATATACAACTATACAGATATGTTATATATATATAACAAATATATAGCAAAAAATGTATCCTTACTTTATAGATGAAGCAAAGAATTGAAGCCTTAGGCATAAGTCATAACGTATTCTTTAGTGTGCCAGGCGAGCTTCTGTCTTGTATTTTCTGACATTAACCTTCATTTTTAAAAAATATTTATTTATTTATTTATTTATTTATTTATTTATGGCTGTATTGGGTCTTCGCTTCTGTGCGAGGGCTCTCTCCAGCTGCGGCAAGTGGGGGCCGCTCCTCATCGCGGTGCGCGGACCTCCCACTATCGCGGCCTCTCTTGTTGTGGAGCACAGGCTCCAGACGCGCAGGCTCAGTAGTTGTGGCTCACGGGCCCAGTCGCTCCGCGGCATGTGAGATCCTCCCAGACCAGGGCTCGAACCCGTGTGCCCTGCACCGGCAGGCAGATTCTCAACCACTGCACCACCAGGGAAGCCCCTAACCTTCAGTTTTAAACATTAGCAACCATCTTTAATCTGATCATCTTTGAAATGCGTTGTCTTTTTATGATGATATTTGCCTTGGCAAAAGACATGAGGATATGGCTTAGATAACTTAAGTCCAAAGTGTTTCGTTGACAATGCTGGACAGGTTGAAATTTTACATGGTATACCCTTATTACTGGATTCAAACAAGTTGACAATTGTTTGATTCATGCTTTATTTCAATTTGTAGGTCAAATATACGTTTATTATTAAATAATATCAGTTTCAAATCACACAGGTCAGCAGCAAATAAAAATATAAAGCAGATTAATATATAAACAATCATTTTATTACAGTTTTAAGAAGCCATGCATTTTATTATCAGATAATATTTATCAAACACGAACTATGAATAAATCTGTAAAAATGACTAAAGAAGACTTCTTCTGTTAGTTGTTCCATTTACTGGGTGCATTCTCCAAGGTGGGGAGCCGTTGGGTGAACTGCCTGTAATAGAAAGAGCTGCAATTGGCAGATCTGAGTCAGTGCCCTGACCTCAGCCCTGCCATGAATTAACTGGAAGGGGTTGGACATCTTAATGGGGATTAACTTGATGATTTGTAAAGTTCCCCAGCAACGTGAGCTGGTGAATTAGTCAGGGTTCTCTAGAGAAACAGAACCAATAGGATCGATCTATCTATCTGTCTATGTAACTATCATCTATCTATCTATGTAAAGAGGCAATTTATATAGGAATTGATTTGTATGATTATGGAGTCTGAGAGTCCCCCCATCTGTCATCTGCAAGCTGGAGAACCAGGAAAGCCAATGGTATAATTCAGTCTGAGTCCAAAGGCCTAGAACCAGGAACACTGATGTCTGAGGACAGGAAAAGATGGATGCCGCAGCTCAAACAGAGAAAATAAATGTACCCTCCCTCCATCTTTTTATTCTATATAAGCCCTCAGTGGATTGAAGGATGCCCAAGCACATTGGGGAGGGTGATCTTCTTTACTCAGTCTACCCATTCAAATGGTAATCTCTCCTGGAAACATTCTCCCAAACACATTTAGAAATAATGTTTTGCCAGTTATCTGGGCATCCCTTAGTCCAGTCAAGTTGACACATAAAATTCACCATCATAGCTGGGTTTTCTGCTGTCTTCCCTCCAGGCCAGCTTCCAAATTGGCTGCATTTAGGGCTGAACCTCTGTTTAGGCTGTAAATGATATTGTGGAGAATGCTTTGTTCTTCCACCAAAACTCCACAGACCTCTGTAAGCTTCCTTTAGGAAGACCTTAGTGGATGAATAGGAATAAGACAAAGTCTTCTGTAAGAACAGAGTCCTTCAAACTTTGGAACATGGTGCACTCAGAAATGATCTACTTAATAATTACAGACTACAGGGGGAGAAGGGGGAGAGGATACCAATAAGACATGGTTAGTTTAATCAGTACAGTTAATTGAATGAATGAAAAAATTAACAAAGATTACTACTTTCTTTGCTGGTGTAGGCCAACTCTCGAAAGTCTTTTAATAACATTCCACTCTGGGGTAGAAGGAGTTGATGAGATTATTTCAATTTAGAGGTAACCAAAACTTTTAAACTCTCCTACTAGATTTAAATCTTGTTTTCAACTTGACTTTCCCAAAATAAGTCACACTTCCTAATGTAGCTCCCGTTAATCTATTGACATAGAAACTCAATTCTCTTTTAAGACTTGTTTTCCTTTCTTACAGTGAATATTTTCCAAATTAAAGAGAGAGAGAGAGAAAATCTTACAGTTATAAACACAAATGTGACAAAAAACAAGACAAAGATAGAAATGTTTATAGTAAGATGTAGGAAGTTGCATCTTAAATTGCTTCTAAGGCACTATCCAAATTTAAGCTTTTAAAATTACATAAAACTCACTAGTTTTAGATATGTTGATTGACCAGCTGCTACATTAATTATAATTTAAGTCATTTTTTGAAAATCTCACTGAAGTGGAAAACCATGGTAATAGCCCTCATAGGAACTGACCTTAAGATGTGCTTAAATATTTCAGTGATAAGCCACACATTCTAGTAGTGAGGTACTCATTTTACAAGAAAGGAACAATACCATGTAAATAATTTAAAAACAATAAATCATTTAGAGTGGCTTTAAACCAAGCTTCTGATCTTGTCTCTGAGAGAGTTAAGATTCATTTTCCACATATCTTGAGTGGGAGAAATGAGAACACTCTTGTTATCAACAACAACAAGAAAATGAACGGACGGCTGAGTTCTACAAAAGATAGTCTGTTTTGTCATCAGAATACAGTAGGGGGCAAAGGAAAGGGCACTTTAAGGAAAATGACACACATATTTTTAGCAGAAGTTACGACCACTCATATGATCCAATAAAAAATATGTCCCATCTACATAATAGCATCATGCTTGCTATTGTGTTAATTGAACTCTGTACTTTTGATGCATTCTCTATTCATGTAAAAGTGTGGGTAGCAAGTGATAGAAGTCAACAGTCATGGCAATTGGACACTTTGAAAATCTTTCTTCTGTGACTGAGTCAGTCTCCTCAGTGGATTACTAAACACATTCCAGAAATCTCATAAGTTACTACTGGTCTAAAAATGCATATAATTAAAGATGAGTAAACCTACCGCAGAGCTTGATGTAATCTTTTACGGTAATTAACACAAACTATTTACAATGGACTTTTATTCCACTTTTCTAAAGATTGCATGTATGTTACTACAAGCTCATATACCTTAGCACTACAAAAGCAACCCCTCCCCCAACATATTCACACAAAGCAAAGAGATATCTGCATTGTAACAGTTCTAGAGGAGGTAAATCCAGTAACTATGGTTGTCACTTTGACCAGAGCCCGGCTAAGATCTGGGGATCCTTCATGAATTTCACTACTTCAGAGATTTACCAGTACATACCTTTGGGTTTGGGAGTACTGTGATTTGGGGTGATAACTTCCTAAGATATGATTGTCTCAACGTTAAGTTGCTTTTATTGCTATGCCACAAGCTGCTTTCCATGGTCGGGGGAGAGAGGATTCATTTATAAAATTCTCCTTTTTTGTTCAGGTCTGGTGGAGTGTTATTAAATTCTAGAAAGTAAGGCTCCTTTTCTTGCTGTCTCATAGTTTTCTCTTAACTCAGACACTAACTTTCCATAGTAAAGCTTTCCATTCTATGTGGACTTGCTAAAAGACCAATGAAATAAGGCCGTTTCCAGAAAATTAGCTCTATTTTTTCATTCATAATCGACCATTACTTCTCATAGGCCAGGTACAGTGCCCAGTGCTTTCATCCTATATCTTTAGCCCTCACAACCACTGCAGGTGAGTGAGTAATTTCTCGCTTCTCAGGCTGATGAAACTGAGGCTGAGGGATTAAGTCTTCTAGGATCACAGGGCAAAACTGAGAATCAAATCGGGTTTGTTTTTTGCCCCTGTGTTCCCCAAGTTTTAGCTTAAAAGCAGTGTGTTCATCCCTGAAACTCTGTTATATATTACATCGTTCAAAACCTAAATGTTACCTTCTCTATTGAGACAGCTATGGGGGGTAGGGTGCAGGGGGGATCTAGGGTTTAGAAAAGAAGAGCAAATGGTCAGATGTAAATTCGGTTTTCTGAGCCTGCATGTGGAGAGTTTATGAATCTGTGTGTTGGTATACAGCAGAGATGCACCACGCTCTGAGAAATAACCAAATGACTGGTTGGATAAAGATTATGGGTATTGAATGACATGTATGTCACCCTATACATCTGGAGATGCCCACAGATCTTTTAAGGTATTGAATCCTTTTTACTTGTCCATTCTGATTTTTGATGAATAACACACAATTTTTCTTTCTGTTGTTACACCTACATATCAGGGATTAATATCACCTTCAATTTAAAACATTTTTACATCAAAGAACCAGAAAACAAATGGTAGGAATCAATCATCACAAAACTCAGGACCCAAATCCTGTCTTTGAGATACGTTTGTCTCGTTAAAATTTGACCTGATTGTAGCTGAGGAGTAGTTGAGAATACTTCCCTTTTTCTTAGCTGTCAAAATTCAGTTGATACATCACAGATCCCTAAAACTATGTAGGGAACTCTTCCCTTAATTCCACCTGCTTCATTTCTAAGCATCTGTAATAGCCACGGCTGGGTTCAGTGAAAGTTCTGCTTGCCATGAGCGTGAGATCATGACCTAAGTAATTACAGTGAGCATGCAATGAAAATATGTGGTGAGTATAATGTCAGGAAATCATGCAAATTTTATTATCGTCAGTGAAGTGGTGGTTGGCTGGTGGAGAACTTGTGAGTATTTGCAACTGGTAGCTTCTAATTCCCTTGATTTACTTGTAGTTCCATTCATAACCTTGCTGCTGTGCTGTTCCTGACAGCACTATTGCATTTTACAAGAAAGGAACAAATACCATGTAAATAATTTAAAAACAATAAATCATTTAGAGTGGCTTTAAACCAAAACCTAATGCAGTAGCTGGCTGAGGACTTGCTACACTTGACAGGTAGCTGGCATGCAGAATTCATCTATGAATCATAAGTATTTACTTTAAAAATTCCCCAATCCAAACCAGGCACATTGAAGCAAAAATAAGACCTAAGCCTCCTCCATTCTGCCTCTCCTTCTCCATTCTCCTCCTCCTTTTTGAGGCAAAATGGGAAATAGACAAATTAAGTTTTATATAGGATAGTTCTACTGAGAACACAGATCTGCTGAGTTATGCTAGGTAAATGACTAATTAAGGCTGTCTCTGAGCAGAGCTGGCTGAGTGTTGGAAGAGTACATAGACACGCCTGTGGTGGCATCCCACCCCACCCCCTGCCCTGGAGGGAATGACTGGAAATGTTGGAAGGAGGATGAGAGAACAAGCTGCTACGTAACCAGTTCCCACCTACTGCAGGGGAGGACGGAGCTCTTTCTCTTTGGTCATTCCATTCACACAAGACAAAGCAGATAATGAAAAGCAAAAACCCACCTAGAAAAGCTTCAGCTTAAGAAAAAAGGTAGGACTACTTCCATTATGCCGGAGGGAGTGTGGGTCTGCCAGCTGCCTTTGGACAATTGAGTTCCTACTGGGTACCAAGCATGTCATTATCTCTTGTAATCCTCTCACCAATTCTCTGAGGTAGGTATGATTATCCCCTTTTACAGATAAGGACAGAACCTGAGTTAGATTAAGTAATTTGCCTGAGATCACCAGCTAGGAAGTGACTTAAGGAATTAAGTCTGAATCTGACTCAGGCAGCATTTTCCCTCCTTCCTCTGCTTTGTATCGCCCACCCCTTCCCACAAGTCCGATTTCTTTCTTAACTCCATGTATATTTTTGACATGCTCGTGAGGCCGTCCTGTGAACATTCAGAATGGTGGAATGCCGGTGTGAGAGGCATCCTGAAAGTCACTGAGTCAGGCTATGTCTAAAACACCACTCTTTGAACAGACTCGTGGTTGCCAAGGGGGAGAGAAGGATTGGGAGTTTGGGGTTAGCAGATGCAAACGATTATATATAGAATGGATAAACAACAAGAACCTACTGTATAGCACAAGGAACTATACGCAATACCTTGTAATAACCTATGATGGAAAAGAATCTGAAAAAAAATATATATGTGTGTATATATATATATATATATCTCGGAATCACTTTGCTGTACAGCAGAAATTAACACAACATTGTAAATCAACTATAGTTTAAAATAAAATAAAATAAAATAAAATAAAAGCTCCCTCTTCCACCTCTCCAAAAGGGATCCCCTAGCATATTCTGCGAGTAACCCATAGTAAGGCAGTAGGGCACACACATGGATTGCTTGAAACAGATGACAGCTCTGTTCCTTCTCTATACATTGCTCCTGCCCGCCCCCAGTAATCTCCCCAAGTTCCCAGCTATCTTGTTTTCTCATCAAATATTTCTCTTTCAGGGGAGACCTCACCAGACCTGTTAAAATGCCAAAGTGTTTTTTTTTTTTTCTAAAATACCAACATTCAAATATTTATTTCTTTAGATTAATGGTTCTCCAACATTAGTCTGCATAAGAATTACCTGGAGCACTTGCTAAAACACAGATGGCCATCTTGTGAATTAAAAATGTGTAATGCTCTGGCTCCTAGTAGGCACTCAATAAATGTTAGTTCCTTTTTTTAGTCTACATTTTAAATGATCCTCATATCTTCCCGATTTATGTTTACCTTGGTGTTCCCCAGACTTTGAATATCAGTTTCCTATTAACCAACAGCAGGTTTCTTGAATTAATACATTTAGAAGGAAAATCAGGGGCATTTTTACCCACTTATTTGTACTGCACGAAGAAGCAAAATCTACCTGGCATGGACAAGAGACAGTGTAGTGTAATCACAGTTGTGCTGCATTTGTGGAAAAAGATCATGTCTTTAGAAGGTTACTCTTCAAATGTATTAGAAATATTTTGCGGGAAAGAGAGTTGTTCTTTAAGGACTAAAAGTAAATGGCAGAGTCTAGCTGATAAAATCTGCTAGAAGCTTACTGAAGCTACTGAGAGGGAAGTACATTTGCGAGAGGTTAGGTACTGATCAGAAGGGGACTTGGCAGTTAGTTGTCAAAGAATCTTGCCTTCTGTGGGGAAAGATCATTAAGGAAGAAGGAACCTGGTGGGCTTTTATCAACTGCTCAGAGTAGTGGTTCTTAAAGCGTGGTCCCTAGACCAGCAGCAACAGCATCCCCTGTGAAATACAAATACTCTGGTCTCATCCTAGACCTACTGAAGTAGAAACCTTGGGCGAGGGCACGGAAATCTGTGTTCTAGCAAGCTCTCCAGAGGATCCTCATGAATAGGAAAGCTTGAGAACACAGTCTTAGAACAATTTTCCTAAAGAAAGGCTCAAAAGGGTAGAAAATACATTGACCTCGGATATTAGCTGTGACTTTGGTCTGTCACTCGCAGTAGAGTCTTTCATAAGGACAATTTAACAGTGGAGCAGGAGAAAGGTGATTCTCAACTCGTGGTTGCACATTAGAATCACTTGGGGGCACTTTAAAAAAATACCACCAACCACCAAAAAAACCAACCAACCAAATGAAAAAAACTCCACTCAGGGCTACAACCTAGCAATTGCATTTTCCTTGAGGTGGGGTCCCAGGCTTCCATATTTTCAAGGCTCGCTCAGATGACTAATGTGGTGGCCTGGGTTGAGAATCACTGTTGTAGAGACCTGAAGTTTGGAACTTAAAATACCATAAGAGAAAGTTAGTGATATTTCCTTAAAAACACAATTTAAGTACTGGATGGTAAGAGCCACCAGTTGGCTGAGTTGTCAGAGTTCCTGTCACAATTAGGAGACTGTCTAGATTGCAAGGCCACTGCCATTGTTCCTAGTCTGACCTGTCAGCAGCCTTTGCAGACTGCTGGACACATGCACAAGTAGAGTTGTATACCCTTGAACAGATCCCACTGCCCCTTTTGCAACTGTGCTCTGTGCGAGGGGAAAGTAGTGAGGCTCATGGAAAGAACTTGGTCTCAGAGGGAGAAAATCTACACTGGAGCACCTGCCTCACCACTAACACGCTCTACAATGAGGTCAAATAACTTAAGTACTCTGCACCTGTTTCCTTGTCTGTGCTACTCAATACCCTTCCTCCAGCTTCTTCAGTTTCATGCAAAGGGAATATTTGTACATTTACCTATTAAGAGACAACATGGTCTGATGCATCACAGAGCTCAATCCTTGAGTCTTATTCCTTTGGCTCTTTCACTTATTAGAGTTAACCTTTCCCCTTTTGATAAATAAGATTGATGCTCTAAGGGAAACACAGAAATTGCTGGAATTAAGTTCACACTATGAACTGAGAGTGTCCACTTTACCTCTTTCAACTGTAAAATCAGTTGAAAGCAATCCATTCAGGTACCTGTAAAATCAAGTTTTCATGAAAGGAATGGAATTGGCTATAGAAAATAAGAAGCTTCTCTGGCTGCCTTTTTAAAAAAGCTGCGATTAGATGTGCTTAAATTTGATTTCATATGATTCTTTTTTATTATCAAGTCAACTTATAAGCTGAGAAGGGTTTGAGTGCAGCACATTCCTGTCCTCTCATAAATGATGCTCCAGATAGTATGTGATTCTGACAGGTACCATATGAAGCGTATCATATAATTATTACGGTCCATTCATCATGGTTGGTTTCAACCGCTGGATTTGGAAACCGTACAAAGATCAGATTCTAAATGGAGTACTTAGGAAGGAGACAGATATGGCCTCTGGCTTTATTGCTCCTATACTCTATCCTTCTTACGTATTAATATTGTAAATATTCGTTCTGCTGTAGCATAAAAGGACTCTTTTCCCATCTCTCTCTCTCTCTCCCTACCTTCCCTTTTGCCCTTTTACTCTAACGTACCTCCAAGTATTATTAAGTCAGAAAAGTTCACTTAAGAGGTTCATGTAAACTTTCATTTTTGTTGAGGCATAGGTCAATTGATAAATGTCAATTTTCATTCACATGCTTTTAACAAATCTCAAAATACATATGTGCCTATGGATACATGTGTGTGCATGTGTGCGTGCGTGCACATGAGCACACGTGCACACACACATTTGCAGCCTTAATAGCAAAACTATTCCCTTCTCTTTAACCAAAACATGGTCTTGGAGGCAGTCACATGGGCCAGGATTAGAGGTTGAACCAGAAAGTACTGAACTGGAGGAAATGAGATCTCTTCTAGTTAAAGATGCACAGTATTTTCTAACTAGCATGAAAGATTGTTATCAGGGAAGACAGAGCTATATTTGCTGGATTTCAATAAAACTCTTTTACCTAATTGGCAGATGAGATTGAAAAATGCTACTGTGATTCAATAAGCAGTGCCTACGTTGCACCTCTCCCATATGGGTCTATGAAGCTTAGGAAGAATATTTTTCCGTTACAACAGCTATTTAAAATCATGTATTGAAACATGCTGAATTTAGACCCATAGCTTTGAATTGCTGTACCACAAAAGGTTAAATCAAGTTAAAAACATTACAAGACACCCAATCATTTTGCTCTTAATTAAAATATTAATATTAGTGAGAGAAAAATTATTTGAACTATTGGTAAATAACAAAAATTATTTAAAACTTTATGAATTACATTTTATCTCATCCTTTTCAATTTCAATTTCATATATGTTTATAACACAAGCATGATATAAATATGTATTACATATTCATTTTTTATTGTTTATAAGGGAAGGTCACCTATATAGGGGACAATCTATAACAGAAAATTAGTAACAAAAAAGACCCCTAAGTGGGTGAATTAGAGTATTGGGTTCATCCACAAACAAAGGCAATTATAGTTCTTTTATGAAAACAAACAGACAAACCAAAAATAACAATCCAAAACCCCTACAAATCTTATTGAGGACTTATAAGAAGGTGATTGTTTTAATTCAGCAAGAGAGATGCAAGCTGTGTATCAAGACAACAACTATGAGTTGTGAAATATTTCTAATACATATTAAGAATTTGACAAGTAGAGTTTCTTGTATGCTATGATGTGCGTAGTACCTATGAGGCTTGGGGAATTAGATGTTAAGAGACTTTTCACAATCCATTTTATAACCACTGATGATCAATCGTACCTCCTGTTTTCTCTTCCATCATATCTGGATTTAAACAAGAATTTCAGGTGAGAGAAATTGCAAGCTGAAAAAAAAAGATGGATGGATCAATAGGTAGATAGATGTATAGGTAGATGAGTGAAAGCTATTTCAGCACCCCTCACCAAAGTCTCCATACCTTTTAAAATTAACCTTATTAATAAAAGATTATTTGGACCCAAACCCCAAATTTTATATCTTTATTTATAAATTGCATAAAGTACTATTGTACCAATATATAATTAACAGTAATATGTATCAAAACAGAGTAAATATTTTTATATTGCTTTATAGCATATCCAAGGGGACTTTTTTTGTATTATTGAGTTTTTAATCTACCTTATCATCTCCCCCCTATCTTTCACCAGGTACAGGATGTAGTTTTTGTTCATTGAACACTTTTTGAACTCCTACTATTTCCTAGGTACAATACTAAGACCTCTAGGTGATACATAGATGAAATAGGCTTGTCATATCTCATCTATTGTGTGACTAGTGCCTCTGAAAAAGATACACCCTAGACATAATAGCAGCTGTTGAATTAATGAGGGCATATGGTTCAATGCAGGCTGTGGTTTTTTATCTTCTAGTCCTCCATCCAGGGAGTACTGCCTTCCTGGAAGTAAAGGAGATAATAAAGTGAATGTTAAGGTACAAAAGTTGGAAAATTATATATATAATATATATAGCATATATATACTTTATACATAAATATATATGCTTTATATACAGCATATATGGTATATATATATGTTATATATTTATCTTTTAAATTTAAGGTGCTTCAGTAATATTAATAGTAGACAGTATCAATGTATATGTTATAAGAGGAAATTATAGTGTATTCTTATTGGCTCTCAATTATAATTAAAATAAACGTGAGTGTAAGACAAATTATTAGTTAAGATTTTCAGATTAGTAGGCAAAGAAAGGAATAGAATTCAAAGTCTATATGAGAACTTACCATGTGCCAAGCATTGTGATAAATTTTTCAATGTACATATTCTCATTTCATCTTTTAAGATAACTCTTCAGCTAAGTAGTTCCATTACTTTCAGTTTACAAAGAAGAGAGCAGGCTTAGGAGAGATTTTGTGATTTACCCAATATGACACAGCCACAAAAGGGTAGATCCAAGACTACAATTCAGATTATTCTGGTTAATAGCTAAGGCTCTGGAGTCAATTCTAGACTGACTTTCCTACCTCTTTACTAATAGGGATGCTCCAGTGTTTTCACTGAGATTGAAATCAACAGCATTTAAGTACAGTTTGTGGAGGCATGTTCAGATAAGTCACTTGTAAGTAAGTGTTCTCGTGGTTTGTTTTGTTATGAATTAATGATAACTGAGGCTATCAACTCTGCCAAATTTTAATATATGTTTGATAACTGCTTTTATAACAGTTAAAGCTTGGTTTTAAAAATATGTATGAGTGGCAACGGTTAAAAATATGAAATATAGCCAGCCAGACTAGAAGACTAATTACTTAAACTTTTCCTGTGATTATGTATATTTCACTTCTAGAAGCATATAATACAAAATATCTCAGAACAGAGCTGAAGTTCTATCAGAGATTAATCTATTTCCTTCTGATTAAGGATTTTAACCTCATTCTAAATGCAGCATCTTTTTCTGTGTGTCACTCTCCTAACTTCTAGATAAAACTCCTTAAAAGAGATATTTTCTCAGAAATTTCATGGCCATATTCCTTATAATATACATTGGTTCTGGGATCACCCCACATCCTGGGGTCAGGAGGTTGCTCCTGAACTCAGTACCCTCTTTGGTAACACAGTAACCCATCAGCTGAGCTCCTTAATGAGTGCCTCAGAAACATAATTCTAATGAAGACAGCCATATGTGGGTGATAGATGGAGTTTGGACAGAGACAGAGAGACATGTTGAAAGCTTCACAGTGTTCCCAGAATCAGTTATATAATTCTTGACTAATTTTTATTGCTTTGCTATTAGTCTTGTGCCAAATGCTGGTAGATTTTTTTTTTTTTTAATTCAATATGTTACAAAGTGATTGCAGGGGCGGATTTTTTTATGTAGAGGGGAAATTAGCCATAAGTGGCAGGTATTTATGTTTTGTGATGTGGGGGACACATACATCAAAATTTTAATTGGCCTCTTGTGGGCAGATGTTCTATTGTCTTATTTATATTACTACAAATTTACTGCCATAGTGATGTGACATTGCTATTCTGTACTTTTGATTGCTGTGTAAAACTCTATTCTAAAAAAATTTGTCTTATTTTATTGAATCAAATACTACTGACCCTGTGATTGGTTAGATAACATAATCCTTTCAAAATAAATGGTAATAACATCTTTATTTTTGGCAGAAAGGTAACAGTTTTACTATGGGGAAGTAAAGTGGTCAGAGGAAACAACTGTCCAAGCATATATTTAAGAACAGAAAAAAAAGGGAAGAAAAGGAATATTTATCAGAGAATCATATATTAGTGAAAAGTAGATTTGACAAAAATGAAAAATCCATGTATAAATTCTTACATTTGGACTTAGTATACTCAATGATTTCATTTAAGGATAAAATGTGGTAAATTATTATTTTAAAGGCATTACTAGGAAGTAAAACTATCTCTATTTGAGATGACATTAACTTGTATATAGAAAAAACTAAGGAATCAACTAAAAAACCATTAGAGGTAATGGACAAATTCAGCCAGGTTGCAGCATATAAGATAAATATATAAAAATCTATATTGTATATACATATAAGAGTATATATTGTGTACTCTTGCAGTGAACAATCCAAAAATGAAATCTAAAACAATTTCATTCATATAATAGCATCAAAAAGAATAAAACGCTTAGGAGTAAATTTAACAAAAGAGTATGAAACTAATACTCTAAAAACTACAAAATATTGTTGAAAGAAACTAATCATCTAAGTAAATAGAAAGACATCCTGTGTTCATGGATTAGAAATCTTAATACTCTTAAGATGGCAATGTTCCCCAAACTGATCTATAGATTCAACACAATCCCTATCAGAATCCCAACTGGCTTCTTTGTAGAAACTGACATGCTGATCCTAAAATGCATATAAAAATTCAGAGCACCCAAAATAACCAAAGCAATTTTGAAAAAGAACAAAGTTGGAGAAATTGAATTTCCCAATTTCAAAGCTCACTACTACAAAGCAACAGTAATTAAGACAGCATAGTATAGGCATAAGGATAAACATATAGATCTATAGAAAAGAATCAACATCTCTATCATCAGTTGATCTTCAATAAGGGTGCCAAGACCATTCATTGAGGAAAGAAGAGTCTTTTCAACAAATGTCAATAGGACAACTGAATATCCACCTTGAAAAAAAAAAGTTGGACTACTACCGCATACTCCATGTGAAAATTAACTTGAAATTTGTTAAATGGAAACTCTAAAACTATAAAATTCTTAAAAGAAAACATAGGGATAAATCCTCATGACCTTGGATTTAGCAATGATTTCTTAGATATGCTACCAAAGACATGAGCAACAAAAGAAAAAGATTAAATGGACTTTATAAAAACTTACAACTTTTGTGCTTCAAAGGACACTACCAAAAGAGTGAAAAGACAACTGTCAGAATGAGAGAAATTATTTGCAAATCATATATCTGATAAGGGGATTGTATCTAGAATATAGAAAGGATTCCTATGATTCAATACTGAAAAGACAAGTAACCCAGTTAAAAAATAGGCAAAGGATATGAACAGACATTTCTCTCAAGAACATATGCAAATGGTCAATAGCTTCATGAAAAGATGTTCAATACCGTTTTTAATCAGAGAATTGCAAATCAAAGCCACAATGAGATACCATTTTTCCATTCACTAGGGTGGCTATAATCAAAAAGTCAGATAACAAGGGTTGATGAGAATGTGAAGAAATTGGAATCCTCATGCACTGCTGGTGGGAATGTAAAACGGTACAGCCACTTTGCAAAGCGGTGTGGCAGTTCCTCAAAAAGTCACACATGGAGTTACTATATGGCCCAAGAATTCTAATTCCAGGTATATATTCAAAAGAAATGAAAACATATACATACAAAGACATGTACATTAATTTTCATAGCAGCATTATTCATAATAGCCAAAGGGTAGAAACAACCCAAATGTCCATCAACTAATGAATGGATAAACAAAATGTGGTATATCCATAAAATGGAATATTATTTGGCTAAAAATAGGTATGAAGTGTGTATACATGCTATAACATAGATGAACCAGATGTTAAGAGAAAGAAGTCAATCACAAAATACCATGTATTTTGAGATTCCATTTACATAAATTATTCAGGATAGGCAAATCTACGGAGACAGAAAGTAAACTAGTGGTTGCCTAGGACTGGGGGTGGGAGTCTGGCTGGCTGGGAATAACTAAAGGGTACAGGGTTTCTTTGGGGAGTGATAGAATGTTGTAAAACTAATTGTGTTATTGGTTGCACAACTCTTTGAATAGACTAAAAACCATTGAGTTATACACTCTAAATTTGTGAATTATATGGTATGTGAATTATATTTCAATACAGCTGTGACCAAGAAAAGCATTATTTCTGAGACAACAATCACACACTTTTAATATTAAGTATCCAGCCCTTCAACATGGGTTTTCCAGTTATACCTGTGCAAAATAAGGAAACATTTCTGAAGAGAACTTTATTTGGTCTGGATGAAGAAACATCCAATATACTTCAAAAATGCAGATTCATTTAAACTTTGGTATGTCACAATGCTTACTAGCATTGTGAAGTTATAGTTGAAAAGGTCAAAGGATGTGAAATAGGAGAACAAATTCTTTAGACTTTTTTCTTTTTTAACAGGTGCACCATATCCAGAGAAACAGTTGGTGTAACCCCTATATCCATCTTTTTTGTTGATATCTCAGTAGAAAAGACTATTTTCAGAAAGTATTGTCTTGCCAACGAGTTATACGTTTACAACCTGTCATCCTTGCCCAGCTACAAAAATAATCTTAGGGCATCGCACCAGAATCCTGAAGAGCTGGCGCAAGAGCCAATTCTGTTTGCCTCTTGTCTCTCTTTTGCCTCTGAGCCTTTCTACTTAATAAATCTGAAAAATGTATTAGTCACAGTGGTTTTGGATTCTGCTTTCCTAAAGCTCTCTTCTAAGTGGGCTGTTGCGCTTCTGAATTAAAATTTCCCCGCTCTTTGTCATCTTTCACCCTGTGCTTTTCCAGACCTAAAATGTCAAAGTATCAAGCAGATGGAATTACATTTGGAATCATGGGTTTAGTAGGGAATGACTCCATGCTTTTAGCAGATCTGTAATTGTAGTATTTTTATTTATTTATTTTTTGGCCTCGCTGTGGCATGTGGGATTTTAGTTCCCTGACCAGGGATCGAACCCATGCCCCCTGCGGTGGAAGCATGGAGTCTTAACCTCTGGACTGCCAGGAAAGTCCCCTGTAGTTGTAGTATTTTTAAAAACAATAGACTATTAATAAAGGACTCATTGAATCCGGTTCTCTGTCTCAAGTAACTATTGTGTTAAAATATTCAATACTGTAAAATAAAATCAGCACTGGCCATTTGCTAAGGTATCTAGGAAGTTATCATAGGCCAGATTTTTGTCTAGTAATTCTTTAGAAGAAAGAGTTTTAGGTACATTTGGATATACTTCAAAACTTTTTTTTTTTTTTTTTTTGGTGTATCTGGGCTAAAGAAGTTAAAACACTTCTTCAAACCTCATTTAAGCAGAAGGTTAGAATAGCTTCCTTTTTGCCAGGGTCTTATGCCCATGGAGCATCAGGCAAGGACATTTTGTTCTGCCCTTTAAAAGGATAGGCATTATGTTTCGTTTAACTAGAAGTATACAAAGATGCATTTCTGTGATTGGGAGTACATTCTTTTCCTTACTGGATTTCAGACCTACATGACTACAATTATGTCTTATTGCATTGCTGACTATGGCTAGGGAAAATGTGAGGATGAATAGTGCCAGAACAACTGACCAGGAACTAGGAGTCCTTCTGGCTTCTAACACTGGCTCTGTCACTAACTCTGCCTTTGGGTAATATTTCCATCATCCAACAAATATTTATAAGCACATACTGTGAATGCGCAAAGTACGGTCTAGATGTCTATACACTCATAGGATTTCAGTTTCCTCATCTGTAAAATGAAACATGATTTTTAAGCTGTAAAGTAGATTATTCTCCTATGATCCAGAGAGCAGAGGTTAACACATTTGACCTTTGTTCTAGAGAAATCAGAAATTTTACCCATATTGGTATACCATGATTTCTCACTCATAGGGAAGCTCCCTCTATTCTAAGTGGTTAATAAAGTCTTGTACATGCCTTAAACTAAATTTTGAAAGTCACTTTAAATGAAAATGGTGTGTGTGCATACAACCTGACAGGAAAGTCAGCAGTGGAAATGTGACATTGGGCAACTTATGGTGTGGTGTCACAATTTTAAATGACTTGAGATTCCCTCCAGTCTGAACAAGGAGGAATGACAAGATATTTTGTTAGTCTTGAAAAACTGCTGGATTCTACTCCACTTTCTCCTTTATTTTTCTCCCCCTTTTCAAGAAAAAAAAAAATGACCAAATGCAATGAGGACCAGTGTAGCTGTAGCCCAGTAGGGGCTAGCACGTGTTCTTAGTCGCAGTCACATTACGGGATACGGGCCACTTTATAAACTGCCCTTTGGTGCTTCAGCCCTGCTCACAATCAATCTGCTTCCTCATGATGGGGGATGGGGAGGAGGACGCTGAAACCTGGGCTCTGTATTTTTAAGTGTACCCTCCTTTTCCTGCCATGCCCCTCCCAATTTGAAGAGTTAAGTGGCTAAAAGCGCAAGTCCACTCAGATCTGGATCCTTTCCTTTTAGACTGGGCTTTTGGTACTGGGATTCCAGAATTCTCTGTTAACAGGGCCTCCACACTGCAGGTGTACGGACCCTGCCTGAAGGGTGGTCAGGCTAGGCATGGACCCAGAATAAACCTTTGCTTGTGTATCAGGGATGAGAGGAGAGGGGAGAATTGGGCTCAAGGCCATGTAAATATTGGGGCTGGGCCTGAGAGGAGATATTAACTACTCTTTCTAAGACATCCTCCTATGTGTACGTTTCCATGGTTACTCCCACACATTTTCAGAACAATTTAACTCTAAACCCTGGGCAGAATGGTAAACTTGATTAAGATCTCCCTTTGGGGGAGGAGAGACTGGTGCAAAAATCAGTATAACTGTAACATTTTAGTAGGGGAGAGAGAGAACAGCAAATAGAAGGAGAAAAAAGGATTTGGGAGGATACTGGAAATACTTCTCGTCCTTGGGGGAATTAATATGGGTATTCACTTTGATATAAATCATTCTGGGTATTTTTCTTTTGGTGTGTTACAATTTTCAATAAAGAAAAATTTTTTAAAGCTTTAGAAAAAAAAAGATCCTTTGGTTTCCTCTGCCCCTCCTTTATGTATCTCTCAGTCATGTTGGTGATTCCTTCCCAACACCCCATCACCCTGTATTCCCACATGTTTATCACTGGCTGCTCTTAAACCTCTACCAAACAGGTTACCTCACCTGGACCAAGTTCACTCCTTTGATTCCTCATCCCTCCCTACCCCAAATCAACATGGCTAGGTCTGCATTTGTTCCAGGAAGTACTGTGCTGTTGTAAGCAGCTTAATTAATTAAATGTATCTTTAATGATCCATTTACTAATTAACGTGTTCTTTGTTCCAGGCAGCAAAAGGCTTAATCTTGTTAAAATCTACTGCTCAGAAGGCATTTATAAGGAAAATAACCTCCACAGGGAAAGGAAAACTCAGAACTTCTAGTGTTTTAGGAAGTAGAATCATCTGGTGAGGAATGTTCCCTGAGTATCTGTGTTTGCTTGGATTTTTCTCATTCTAGTTACAGTTTCCATTACTTCTGTTAACATCGCCCCCGGGCTGCTCTCTTCTTATGTGCGTACAAACTCTTGTCTTTAGGCAAACTTATTTTTAACACTTTTTCTTTTTCCTTTCTAAATACTGAAGTAGAATAAAAGGATTACAAGAAACGTAAAAATCTTGCTTACCAAGCACTGTCTGTTCTGCTATAAAGCAATTGTTAAAATCTTAGGAAACCTTGAGTTCTCAATAATCATGTAGGGAAACAATTATTTCAAAGAGGAAAAGGTAGGAGGGGGCCAAGAAGGATTCAGAGTCAAAACAACAAAGTTATTTTAAGGAGCAACACTAATGGTCCTTGGCTGGAATTTCAGGTAGGCTTCCCGCGGAGTTTTTGGCTGACAGGCCCGATGCCCTTCAAACCACACCGTATTACAGCTTTCACCTGTAGGTAAAGCTGTTCCTGAAGGGCACCATTGGCAGACACAGAAGTAACCATTGCATCATGCTTTCAGGTTGGGGAGACTCGGGCAGGAGCGCCACCCACAGGAAGTTGGAATAAATGCATTACTCAGGGAAAGACAAAGAAAAATCCATCTCCAGGCCAGAAGCAATGGCCAAGGTCATAACTGGGGAAGTAGGGTA